>NW_015170304.1:526810-558240 GCF_001447785.1 Gekko japonicus | reverse complement strand
ATTCCTGGAGAGGGCAGGGATGTCGCATGATGTCCTTGATGCAATGACATCACCTGGAAGTGATGTCATCGCATTGGCAACATTGCACAGTGACACTCTTATGTATTTGCTTATGTGTTATGCTATGTAACCTACACCGGAGCTTCAGGCACAAGCTCCATCGATTCTCGGGTATTCTAAACCCTGCAGTCGGATTGGTCGCTGTTGTGTAACAGACCAATCCGGAAAGACCCTGAACTTTGGCGGAAACGAATCCCATCGGTTCTAAGCTCTCAATTGTAATTGGTCATTACTGTGCTAGGGGTGTGTGGTTTTCCCTGGTTCAAAATGTATAAAGTTGCATCTTTCTTGAGTGTTGTTGCTGTGTTCTGAGCTGATCACTGTTTTGGAAACACTGCCTTAATCTCAGTATATAACAGACACTCTCATTTGAGGGCCAAACTCTATGCCCTCAAACTAGAGTGCGCCCCTGTGACACGACTGACATGATGATGTCACTTCCAGGCAGGGGTCATTTCCTGCAGGAGCCCACAGGAGTGGAGCTCCGGCAGTAAGGAGCCCAGGGGGCAGGCACATGCAACAAGCCCCACCCCCTGCTCCCAGCAGCCCTCAGTCAGAGCAAGAAGCAGCCAGGTAAGTTGCAGAGCCCACCCGGCCACCTGGTCCAAAACAATCCAGTGGCACCTTTAAGACCAAGTTTTATTCAGGTACAAGCTCTCCCTCCTCTGCGAGGACAGATCTGCACATTCCCCCCCGCCCCCAATAGCTAGCAATCTAAAACAGTCCAGTGGAGCCTGAGCAGTGGGTGTTGCCTTCTAACACACTTCCGGTGACGTCAGGGGGTGTGGCATATGCAAATAAGTTATGCTAATGAGTTATGCTAATGAGTTCCTGTACCTCTTTTTCTACGAAATGACCCCTGCTTCTGGGTGATGTCATAGCGTCAGGGACATCACCCAGGGATATAGCTGTTTGGGGGTGAGGTTCCCCCACCAGCCAGCTGGCCAGCAGTGGGCAGAAGCCCCAAAAACCAGGGGAACCCCCGCTGGGACTTTGGGACTGGCAGGGGGACTTACCAGGAGAAAGAAGAAGGTCTAGATCTCATTGCTGATGTCTCACAGTAAGTGACATCATCACACCAGCGACATCCAGGTGATGCTCTGGCATTTCGGCAAAAACTCTGATAGAAGCCAGTTTTACCATAAAGCTTTTGCCCAAGTACCAGAGTATTGCCCAGATGTCGGTGGCGTGATGATATCACTTCCTGTGCAACACTGGAAATAAGGCCTAGGCCTTTCCCTTTTTCCTCATAAGTCCCTCTCATCCTCCGCCATTTGCCAGGAGGGACGTGGCAACCCTAGTTATATCTTCATTAACAATTGGAATCACAGAGAATGCCAGTGTTGTATAACAATTAGAATATCAGACTACTGTCTTGCACCCTAACCTACCTCACAGGATTGTTGTGAACAGGGAGGGAACCATGTACATATCCTGTTCTTTGAAGAAGGGGCAGAATCTGATAGGTCAATTGGAAAGCCTTTGCCAATTAGAATAGACAGTCCTAGACTAGGTAGACCAGTGGCCTGACTTTGAATAAGGCAGCTCTGTCTATATGTTTTAATTTTAGTGTTTGGAAAATATAGGCCAGAGTACCTCTTTGATGACAGGCAGTGAGGTAAGCCCTGATATCTCCTTTTAGTCCACTTCCTGCTCTCTTTGATTTCCAAGGTAGTAATTCCTCCTTTTGACAAAACCCTCCTCTGTTCCTTTATACATCAAATACAATAAGGACTGTACTCAACAAAGAACAGTTGATCAGTATCAAAGAAACTAATGGGTTTTCCTTGTTGAGCCCGACAGGTGTGTTGCGCGTCTGCTGTTTGCATATGGCGTGGGCTGAGAAGGGGGAAAGGAACAAGGACTGGCAGTGAATCGTCCATCTTCCTTACAGAGAAGCCAGCCAAAAAGCTCATGCTGTGCCTCTACTATGTGAATAACAAATGAGGGGTTGCAGTACGATTAACCAGAATAAACAAAAAGTACTGCAAGGTGTGCAAGCATGTAATAATAATTATTCAAGAACTAGTAAGTATGAGTATGAATATCCGTCAATACAAGAGGATTCAACGATTTTCACAATTCATTCCTGCAGTCGGAACCAGCCCGCAGTTGGAACCAGCCCGCATTCTGTATTATGTTCTGAAGCGTATCAGGAATGAATACTACTCCTTTTTGTGAAAATCGTTGAATCCTCTTGGAAATTCTATGAACCAATGAAGACACATCTTGATGAATTTTGATGTTAGAAGAAGTTCTCACGAAACGGAAGATACTCCGGAGAATTTCATCCATCACCTGTAACAACACAAAATATTTGTTGTATTACTGTAATTGTGCACTTTTGTATTGATGGATATTCATACTCATACTTACTAGTTCTTGAATAATTATTATTACATGCTTGCACACCTTGCAGTACTTTTTGTTTATTCTGGTGCCTCTAATATACACATTTAACTAACTCTGCAGCCTTTTACTGACCCATCCTTACCTTGCAAATTGAGCTTCAAATATTTACCAGTTCCCTCCCACACACACATACTTACATTAGGTGTTTGTGGGTCAAATATCAAAGAAAGAGAAACAGCACACTTTTAGGTCACAAACAGTACAATCCTAAAAACACATTCCTGGGAGTAAGTGCCACTGAATAGACCCGAGAAGGATTATGAGAAGACCTGCTTAGAATTGCTCTTAAAATCTCCCTTGCTTGATTCCCTGGAGAGATTGTGATGCATCACAGATGATGACCAGCAAGTGGCTACTGGGGCATTCTGTTCCCACCTTCTCGTTTTGCTTATGGTTTCTTGCTAAACAGTCTCCATCACTCCGTCATAATTCATCCTTTTTTAAATGAATGCTCACTGCATGAGAGTCAAGTGTATAATCCTTGGTTAAGTGTGTGTTTATCCCTCCCTCCCATGTAGTTCATAGTAATACCCCCCCACACACACCAGCTCACGGTAAAGCACTGGCTAGCAGATAAGGTTGCTAGCTCTGGGTTGGGAAATTCCTAGAGGTTTTGAGAGTGAAGTCTGGGGGAGGGGAGGGACCGTAGAGGGATGTAATGCCGCCACTGAGTTCTCCAAAGCAGCTGTTTTCTCCAGGGGAACTGATCTCCTTAGTCTGAATATCCGTTGTCATTATGGAGGTTGACAACTCTAGTGACATATGACCCACACATGACCCACAGCACCTGGGGGAAAACACTAGTCTGTGCCACATCATGATTATGTGTTACATTTATTCCTACTGAGTGTGCTAGCATCTCATACTCATGCGGGGGCCTTGATCAGACTGTGATCAGGGCCTCTCCCTGATAAATAGGGCCCAGTGGGGTCATATCCCTTGCCACTTGCGGCTGCAGTGGAATATTGCATTGTTCAGCAATACTCAGTGTCAGGGCCTTTTCCTCCCTCTTTTTCTTTGGAAGAAGAGGTGCCAGAGCTCTCAAGAGGGAAATGAAGTTTTCAATCTATATACTGAAAACTCATGAATTTTTAAACATTTTTAAAATAATTCTGTCGAAGAGGTTCCGGAACTCCATTCCAGTGTGTTCCTCCAGGAAAAAAGCCCTGCTTAGTGTAAAGCAAGCAAACTAACATCCCAGTAAGTAAAAAAAACAAAAACAAAACTCTAGCATCAGAGTGGCTGATCCGGACTGGGCAAGAACATTTCCTTCCTAATGTGCTAATTTCTTAAAGTGGTTGGGGGGGGGGGGCAGGTAGGGGAGCGTTTAAAAAAAAGCATTCTCTGCCTCACACACACCTGCACTTGTGAAGGGGTACTGGTAGCTCTACCAGTTTTACATCTCACTATGCCACCCGGGTGGATCAGACCAGGCTCATCCCATAGGCTCTGAAATGTGCTTATGTTTTCCTTGGTTACAGCCATGTTTTTTCCTCCAGAATACTGAAACTACAACAGTGGAATGAAGATCTTGGGTTGAAAGATGCTTGGAGTACAGACTGTAGCATGCTATTTGAGGTCCGACCTCCATTTCTTTTGTGCTTTTGTGCATCATAATTAAGAGCAGTGGGCTCCCTGGTGATTGTTTTAGTTCTTGCATCATTTTCAATCACTGAGGATAATTAATAGGGACATCCTGTTCCTTTGCAACAGTCAAAAGAGCTTTGCATAGGGAAGTGTGCCTTGTTTGATGTGCGCTGGGAGCCATTCATATCAAAGTATCATAAATACTGCTTAATTGTGCCAGGGAATGATGACAGCTCATGGTGTTTCAGTGGCTACATTGCCTAGTAACTGCTGGTTCTCAAGCACCTTTTCCACTGGGGCATTGAGACTGCAGCTTTAATAACAGGGACAGTATATTGTATTGTACTTAGGACTGTGCAGCCTTTGGTGCTGATCAGTTGAGCTGGTGTGATCACATGGGATGATCTGAACAGTTTGCTGTCCAGCTTTAGCGAAGGAAGGGGCACTGTCAGTTGGTTGGAGTGAAAACCTCACAGAGGACTGGGTAGAGGTCTTGGGATGGAAGGGAAGTCAAGGGACATGAGGTCCAAAGTCGGTAATAGAGGGCAGAAGTAGGTAGCTGTAGAAAATCAACCTGAAGAGAATTTAAGTGCTGAACGTGAGGCTGAATAAAATGTAGAGAAGACAGTGTTGAAAATAAGCTAGTTAGAGAAGGGAATCTGAAAGAACTTCTCAAATGAGAAGGATCTACGTGCAATGAAGGAATGGGACTATGTGCAATGGAAGAGAAGAGAAAGAAGTTCCAGGGAAGGTGGATAAGAGACAAGATCATTAAACAATGTGGAAAAGAAATGTTTTGACTTGAAAGCAAGTACTTAAGGAAATAGAGCTGGGATCCCCAATATTTTTGAGCCTGTGGGCACCTTTGGAATTCTGACATGACATGGTGGGTGGGCACAGCCACAAAGTGACTGCTGCAAAATGTCTGCTGTAGGAGGCAAAGCAGGCACGCAATGGCTGCTATAGCTTACCTGCATTCAAACAAGATCCTTGTGCCATTGTGACAGGAGCTGCCAGAGCAACTTTTTAAAAATCTGCACAGCCAATTAGAAGCTTCGCCAGGCAAACCCCCTACCTGGCCCTGTCCACTTTCTAAAAATACTTGGCAGGTGCCAGGAGGAAAGATGTTGGTGGGCGCCATGGCGAGGGGCCTGGTGCAGAGATTTTATGGATTTTATAAATATGGCAAGCTGCCTTGAGCTCCATAAGGAACAAAGGTGGCTAATAAATATTTTAAATAAACATTTTAAATAAATAAAAAGAGGCATGAGCCCTTTTCAGTTCATGGCTTTCGCAGGTGTGGCAGACATGCACTTCGGAGAGGGAGTGTGATGGCTGACCCTTCCCCTGATCTGTTTATGCTAACTACACTGTGTGTACACAGTCTCTGGGCACGTAAGCTTGGCAAGGGTCGCCGGGTCTGTCCTGGCCACCGGCAGGGGATGGGGGGGCAGGGTTGCCAGATCCAGATGGGGAAACTCCTGGAGATCTGGGGATGGAGTCTGTGGGTGACAGGGACCTCAGTGGGGTACAATGGCATGGGGTCTACCCTCCAAAGCATCCATTTTTTCCGGGGGAAATGATCTCTGTAGTCTGGAGATGAATTGTAATTCCAGGGGTTCCCCAGGTCCCAACTGGAAGCCGGCATCCCTAGTTGCTTGCCAGTGCAATAGGTAACACTGTTTCATTTTTTTAGGGTTTCTGATCATACACAAGGACTGTACATATGCAGTCCAACAAATTTACATAAGGGTTTGGTGTCTCCTTATGCACCTACACCCCTGTGTTCACTGTAGTCCTTTTTAGATGTTACAGTTAAACATACTCGGAGCTTGTCAACCCTACGCATCAGGAGTATGTGCTACCCAAGGTCCTCCTGATATACGCAGTTGTCATGTTCTCTGAAAGGGTAAAATGGATTTTGCATGCTTCTCTGCATGCTGCATGAGAACCATGTTTTTTCAAGGTTCTGGTTGGTGTGTAGCAAATCTGAAAATCTGTATGTCTGAAAATCTGACAACGTTGTGACTGCATGCATCAGGAGGGTCTATGCCTGCCTTCCAGCCTTCCAGTGTACATGGAGTATATCATAGCACAGCAGAGCCAGTCCAGTTAGTGTGTGTTGACAAGAAACAACGTTATACACGGAGCCTCTTTATTTTTGCAAAACTAATATGAGTCTTTTATTGTAAGAAACTCCATTCTAGACAGGATAGTGTAGAGTTAGGATTCTAATCTTGTCTAACTAGGTTGGCTAGAGATGCAGGAATCATGTCCTGCCCTCATTGTGCCAAGATGGAGAAGGCTAGCATAGAGTGGAGAGAAGGCGTCAGCCAGAAGGAAGGAGGATTCCCTGAAAGTAGCAATCTACACATCAAAGAGATAGTAATCAGAGGGGAAAGGGAAGGATAGTGTCCTGGTCTCCCTATCTCTCTGACTCTCTTATAGACCCCCTCTGAAGTCTGAGGCTAAGAGACAGTGTAAAGTCCTTCACTTCCAAAAGTCTGAAGGCAGCTTGTATGTAGTTGTCATCCTCGACGGAGGAGAAGAAAGTAAGAGTCAAAGAAAAGAACTGCAGATTGGGCTTAGGCTTCTTTACATTTAACTCCCACATTTCATTTTTTGCATCTGCTAGGAACAGCTCTCCCAACTCAGGCGAGGGACATTGCTGACGACTTGAAGAAAGAGTTAGCTTTCCTTTCTGGTGAGTGTGGAAAACTTTTCTCATGTCCCTGCTGCAAAGCCTCTGACTTCTGGTTGTTATTGTGGTTGTTTAAATTCTGTCCTGTGTTCCTGTTGGGGTTGGAGATGATTATGCAGAATGCAAGCATGCGGTGAGCAGCAGTGTAATCAGATGCCTCCCCTTTGGTTATTGTCACAGACTGAGGCACCTGCTTGGCATACAGAAGGCATCAAGTTCAATTTCTGCTTAAAGGATCTTGGATAGGAATTTATCCTGGAGAGGCACTAGCAGAGTGTACAAGTCTAAGCCAGACAGACCTGTGGACAGCTTTATAGGGGCTGTGACTCAGGAATGCTTCGCATACAGAAGCTTAAGATTCGAATCCTGCATGTCTCCACTTCAAGGTCTCTGGGTGCAAGTGCTGAAACTGATCTTTCTCTGCCTGAGACCTTGGAGAGCTGCTGCTGTTCTGAACAGACAGTCCTGCACTAGATAGATCCATGTCCTGATTCAGTATGAGGCAGCTTCTTATGCTCATACGTATAATGTGCTTCTGGTGTTTGCCTGGTTTCTTCTCACATTGCTCGATACCTCTGTTGGTTTTTGGTTTTGTTTTCATTCCCTTTTTGTCCTGTCTAGGTGGGCGAGGGAAGGACAGTGGCTGGATCATAACATTTCCTGAAAATTCCGACTTCAACCAAGTGCCTGAGGAGGTCTTAACGAAAGTGTTAACCTACTTAACTTGGATCCCAAGGTACAGAACTTCCTTCTGGCTTTCAGGCTTAATGCTGAGCAGCAATCACGCGGTTCTATAATCTTAGCCTTTTGCACTGGGGCCAGCTTCCTGGCTGGCGATGAGAACAAGGAAAGTAATGCAGGAGACCGGAGTGCTAACTGGAGCGGTGCTCTTTTTGTGAGCTGAACACGGGGCAGAGTTCATGACGCCCCTAACCTACCCGCTTTGCATAAGTTATGGCATCTGCCTCTTAGCAGCAGATAATACAGCGATATGTAGCAAGCACCAAAGAACATTGGACTGTGGGCATTCCCCCTTCATGTGTTTGGGGAAGGGCAGCCGAGCACTCTTCTTTGTTGTTTTCACTGAGGCCTAGAGTCTTGAGGATAACATTGGAAAATGAAACCAGAGATACTGTGAAAATCTATATTGATGTATTTATTTGCTTCATTTATACCCCACCTCTCTCCCTAATAGACCCCCAAAGTGGCTTGCAACGTTCTTCCCATTTCCATTGCATCCTCACAACACTCCTGTGGGATAGGTTAGACTGAGTATGCATGACTGACCCAAGGTCACCCGGGAAGCTTTCATGGCAAAGTGGGGATTTGAACCTGGGTCCCCCAGCTCCTAGTACAACATTCTTTTTAAAAAGCATGCCAGTAACCTTGGCTGTACCAATAGCAGTTTAGGTTTTCTTTCTTAATTTCATTTGCAAATATTATCAAGCTCTATTTATTTATTTTTATTAAACCACCTATTTATGGTTTATCTAACCATTTATTTATGGTTTAACTCACCCATGCATGAACCCTAAACGGTACATCCACGAAGAAAGAACAGCATAGGTTATCCTGAGGAAAGAAAAACAGTTATGATCCAATTGCTGATACAATCGATCCATTCACCTGTTTAATACTTGCCCAGCAGGTTGAACTGTATTCAAATGCAGAAGTGAGATGCTTAGAAATGTGTTTGGGGGGGGGGGGTAGGTAACAGCTGCTTTGCTTCCTCTTCCCACATTGTCAAAGGAGAATCAATGAAGACGAGCCATATGCTGCTCTGTGCTTCAAAAGTATCTGCCCTGAAGTCCAAGACTAGGTGCCTAAAGGAAAATATTTGGGGTTGGGTATCCACAGGTTCACTATTGCTGTGAGGACTAAATAGAACCTCCATATTCAGAAGCACTATATCTGAGTGTCAGCTGAGAGCAAGCCTGTTGCCCTCCTGATCTGCTGGCTGGCAAGCTGGATTCGGGGGACATATCCTTGTCTTGGTCCAGAAAGTCACGTTTTGTGTTCAGCGATTTACTGTGTTTTCAGTTGGGTAGCCATGTAGGTCTGAAGCAGCAGCACAAAGTTTAAGTGAAGCAGCAGAACAAAACTTTAAGATCAACACGATTTTATTGAAGATGGAAGCTTTCACGTGGAAGTATCTGAAGAAGTGGGCCTTGCACATGAAAGCTCATACCTTGAATTCATTTTTGTTGGTTTTAAAGCTGCCACTGGACTCAAACTTTGTTCTATGTTTTCAGTGCAGTCCTAAACAGAACGGTACCCTTGTAAGCCCGTTGATCTCAGTGAACTCAGAAGAGCGAAGTTCTGCTTAGGGCTGCCCTTAGTCATGCTAATGTTTCAGTCTGAATGGGCCACCAGTAGCTTGCCAGCCGGGTCATGCTGCTGCAACCTCAGCATGTGGTGTGGACTCAGAGCATTTGCACACTGCAGATTAGTGGCTTCTTTCCACTGCCTTCCTGCAGTCTCACAGGACTGGTGGGAGTGCGAATTGTGATCTTGGCCAGGATAGTTATGTATGATCCTCCTGCTGAGGGCTGGTGCCCTGAAAGTGAGGAAGGATATTTTGGCTCTCTGTATGCTGGAACCACCTCATTCAGCTCCACCTTTTTGTGATGCAGCAGCCTGGTATTGCTAGAGTGTACACCCAGGGAGGATCACAGGAAACCAGCCACCACACCTTAGAAAGTGAGTGTGGCAACAGGGCAAAACCCAGGGGAGTGGCCATGTCAGAGTTTGCAAAGAAGAATTCTTATTTGAAGGTGATATGGTTGGGGGGGGACCCATCTAATTCTTGGGGGTGGCAGTGGGGGTTAGCTGGGTTAGTCCCCAATCAAAAATGAAGTCTTCTGGCACTTTTAAGGCAAATATGTACTTGGGCGGAAATGTTTGTAATCTAGAGCCTACTTCACTGGATGTGTGAAGTGAAAATTCAGCCAGCATGTAGATATAAATACCCACAAACACACACACAAAAAAACAAAGTGGTGATCAAAATTGGCTTGCATCCACTGATGATTTTAGCAGGTGGATGGGATTTCCTTCTATGGAGTGCATCTTTCTCACCTCTCCCCTTCTGCTGCTACAACCTTAAAATTCTACTGCCATTCCCAAGGAACCTGCAGGAGCAGCTTGAGAGGGGAGGTGGTCTGCAGTATGAGGGGTGAATCAATTCAGTTTGGTTCCTTTCCATCCATGGAAATCCTCTGTTGGATACAAGCCAACCCCACCCCCCTCAGGTTCAAAGGCCATGAAATGCAAAGGGTCCATTCTGTGACATTTCGATGCAAAATGCAGAAGTACAGAGACTGTTCACAATAGCAACGATTGTTAAAAGTCTTTTAAATATTAAAAACCTTGATTTCGCCTCTTTGCATAGTTTTGTTTGATTACAGGAGGGAAGGGGGTGTTTGAGTCCTTCTTCTGCATTTTCTCCCTTATCTGGCCCGTCATGAGAATGTGACCTTCAGTTCTTGTTGGGAACTAGAGAGGAAGTGGGGGGAGGCTTTATCTGGGCAATCGGTTCACCCCCAACATCTGTCCTGATCTGTTTCTACCCTATGGGACTGTTCTTTATCTCCTCAGCCCTTTATCTTCTTAATAGTCTAACAAAGGCCATAAGCTTAGCTCTGAGAAGGAATGGTTCACTGTTGGTCCTAAGGAGTGATCTTTGAAGAACGAATCATGAGTGTTTGAAGCAAAGATGTCGGAGCAAAGAGAAGGAGTTGTTCTTCCTTTAGCTTCTGAGCCGCCATGTTTCCTTCCACCTGGGGGACAATACTGGGCTTAAAAAAAGAAGTGTAGCTGTCCTGCATACTTCCAGCCTCTCCCCTAGCCTTGTTGCAGGAATCCATTCCGCCTCTCCCTGGGCCCATTGCGGTATCTACATGGAGGGCTATTCTAAGACCCTGAATGATGCTTCTACAGAGCAGGGATGGGCTGACTCCAGTCCTTTGTGGCCAATCTTAGGCCCACCGTCTGGCCACGTGTACTAAATTTGCAAAGCAAGAGTATGAACTCTACATCTCTTAACTAGGGTTGCCAGCAGGCCCAGGTGAAAATGTCCTGTCCTTTCAATAGAGGCATAATGCGAGAAATGGGCAGTTAACATTTTTTTATGGCATGGAGGTAAATGATTTCACCTGATCAGTAACATCCCATCATGCCCCTATTAAAAGAGGCAAGCCTAAGCGTGACTAATGCACGTTAAGTGAACCTGAGCTGATATTCTCACACAGGGACTTAAGAAAGTTTCGTGGTAGCATCAGTCCCTGTTCCTTCTTGGAGGAACATCAGCAGATCTGCAGCCTACCTGCCACCTATTGTGGTATGAACCTGTAGACCACTAGCTCTGGTCCTCCTGACAGACCTTGCCTAATATCCTGTCACAAAGAGAGGGGAGAATAGCCTCAGTTTAGGCACAGGGTTTCTCTGTTGTTGCTTGGGAGACAGCTTCCCAGAGGAGGTAATGCAGGCACCATTGTTGCTGGGGTTTAGAAGGTACTGTAAGACTCTCCTGTTCCACAGGGCATTCTGTTGACTGTAATGGGCACATGTGGCACTGAAGTATTCATTGTGGGGCATGCAAGTATAGATTTGAGCTGTTTCTAAATTGTCTCATGCTTTATATTCTTGGTATGTTGTCCATACCTGTTGTAAGCCACCTTGGTCTCTAGGTAGGAGAAAAGCAAGGTATGAGGAAGTTCCTTTTATTTTAGGTTGTATGCTTGCACATACAGCCTATTTTTGGTGTTAATTTATGAACAGTTCCTATTATTTTTGGCACCTTATAAATAATTTTTTAAAACTGCAAGTTGAGCAATAGACTACTGGTATTCCATGATGTCATGGTTGCTGTAGAGTGTTCGAAGCACAGTGCAGATTGTTATCCTAGTAATCTTTGCAGCTACCATGTACAGTAGGCTAGTAGTGTTATGCCCATTTTACAGTGGGATTGGCTGAGGCTGAAATATCAATGAACTCTAAGCAAAATCAAGCAACCAGGAGTTGCCTGGTTTCCAGCATGGTCCCTGAGTCACTGTGCTGCAGTTTCTCTCTGTTACACAAGTTAATGAGAGAAACATTTTCATGACATCTGAGTATTGGAGGTTGACCTCCAGGCAATGTTGTTTGTGAGTGCATACTCCACCCTCTAATTAATGGCCCGATGAATGGATTAGGAGGTAATTTCCCTGAATTTCAGTTTTGACAACAATCATTGAATAAATATGCAAGGGTTAGGGTGTGTGTTTCCATGTTACGAGTTTGTACATGGGACGCAAGTGGTTTCACTAGGACAGCGAAGCTGCATGTTGCAGGGGAAGACAAAAAGGTAATATGAGAATTCAGCCTCATGACCTGCTTTCCATTTACATATCATTAAATTCCTGCAGGCCTCTATGCAATATTCTCCACAATTCCTGTGGGACTTAGTGACAAGTGAGCTTGTGCTAATTCATAGATGAGTTCTTTGGGGTGCAATTTCAAATGGTCCCAGTCAATTCTTGGTAGCCAGTGTGGTGTATTGGTTAAGAGTGTCAGCGTACAATTGTGAAACCCAGGTTGAAATCTCTACTCACATGTGCCTAACTGCACAATATAGTTTTCCTGGATATGACCTAGGGTTGCCAACTCCAGCTTGGGAGCAGTGCCTGTGGAAGGTGGAGCTTGGGGAGGGGAGGGAACTTAGTGGGATGTGAAGTCATAGAGTCCACCTTCTGAATCTCCCCTTCCCCCAAAGAAACTGATCTTTGTGGAGTAGAGATCAATTTTAATTCTGGGAGCACTCCAGGCCCCACCTGGAGTTTGGCGACCATAATACATCCCTGTGTCACGCTGGTATACATGATCTGGGAGTTCTGTGCTTCCACAGTATGGCAGGCCCAATTCTGAGTGGGCCTGTCACATGGGAGGACTAAGAACTTCCCCTTCCTCATCATTTTTCTAAACTAAAATGGCTCTGGGGAGCCACTGACTGGCTCACTGGGGAAACATAAAATGTACTGATTGACTACCCATTAGTTTCCTCAGTGGAGTAAACAACAGCTCCCCAGAGGGTTTCAGGTCAGGAAAATGGTGTGGGGAAGAAGTCTTTAAGCCCCTTCTCGCACCTCACACACCTGGGAAGCAAGGACCTCCCAGACGGCATCTGTCAACCCTGGGACATACCTGTGGGAATATATATCATATAGTTAGGACCCCGGATGTTGACTTGGTGACTTTGGAGTAGTTGTGTATCTCTCAGTCTAACCTACCTTACAGGGTTCCTGCGAGAAAAACAGAGGAGGAGAGAACCATGTACATTTGACAAGAGCTCCTTAGAGGAAGGGTGAGGTAAAAACATGTTTTTGGATGAGATGACTGATGCTCTCCCTTCCTGTGGTAAATGAAGTAAAGCGGACTTGCAACTTGTCCTTTCCATTTAAAAATCATTAACTTGTGTAGAAGGAAGGTGTTTGTGTTTGAGTCATCCATAAAATACAGTTTACGGTCAGAGCAAATTATGCAACTGTGTTTTTTTTTTAAAAAAACAAACACGATTTAATTACTTAATAACAATTATTATGTAAGGACACAGAATAGAGGCAAAGCAGTTGTCTCTGGTTTTCAGTCTGTGTTCCAAGGAACAGTGGAGCTTTCCAGAAACTTATCAAGCAGAAGAGCAAGCTAGCTGACAGCCCTGGCGGAGGCGGTTAAGTGGGGGAAATGGCATGGAAGAAAGGGCTAATCCCTCCCCAGTGGCCCTCGTCCTTTTCCCCTGTCACCCCCCCCCCAATTTGTTCTCCCCATCTGTTTTTAATTAAAATTAACAATGACTTAGTCGTGCTGAAGGCTAGTGTCCCAGGTGAGCTGACAGTGTCTTCTGGAGTCCTTTGCAATGTAAGCCGCTCAGAGACCCCCTGAAAAAGGGGGGTTCGAGCGGGATATAAAGTTGAAAGTTAAATAAATAAATAAACAAATAAATAAATAAATAAATGTGCAGAGGTTCCATTGCAGACTTGCAGGGGGTCCTCGGGAGGCAAGTTGGCATGGGAAATCTTTGGTCAAGATAAAAATGTCCGCTTGTCTGTTCTGCAACTTTAAACTTTTCCAGGTAAAGACTTCCAGTAGAATCTCTGTGTTAATCTGTTGGAGCACAAACGAAAAGGAATCTTAAAGACTAATGGATTTATTTTAATTGGGGGGGAAATACCGTAGTATGTGTTTCAAAGTTTCTAGTACGTATACAGAATCATCTTCAGTTTTACATGAGAGAGAATATACAAACTGATCATGATATTCTAATTATATAATTTATGTGCAAAATAACTACCAAAACACGATTGCCTGGCAACTGATGGGAGTCCAGGGACCGGAGACTGGGGTCGCTGTCAGTGACACTGTGATGTCACTTCCAGGTTTCCCTGGGCATCATTGCACTCTAGGAATAGCCCAAAACGCTGTAGTAAAACCATAGAATTTCTGGTGATTCCTAGAGAGGACTGACATCCCAAAAATATGCAAGATACAGGTTGTGCTCTCTTGTCTTTCATGGCCTTTTCACAATATTGTCCCTTCAGTAGGTATATACACTGACTGAAGTTTTACTTCACATATCTGGCCAAGTAGGTTCTAGCCGCCAAACCTTCTGCTGGAATAGATCTTGAAGGTGACATGATATTTTGTAGTTTCAAAGGATAGCTGTGCTGGTCTGCAGTAGAACAGGTAGCTTTGAGTCCAGTAGCGCCTTAAAGATTGATCAGTGAGATTTTTGGGGTATGATCTTTCGAGAGTCAGAGCTGCCTTCATCCAATATCTGAAAAGGGGAGCTCTGACTCTCAAAGGCTCATACCCCCCCCCCCAAAAAAAATCTTGTTGGTCTCTAAGGTGTTACTAGACTCATATCTAGCTGATTTTGTAGTTTGTACTTTAATGAGAGCACAGTGTCTGTAGCAATACTCTCCACTCTTTTCTTCCACTATAGTCGACGTCAATCTGACACCAAATTTATCCTTATCCTGGACAGAAGGTTGGCTACGTGGACATCAGTCAAAATGACCCTCCAACGAATTGCAGTAAGTCTTTCAGTAATTTCAAAATCTTGATGAGGAAGTGGCAGGTTGTAAATAGAGGGCATAGAGAAGACCCAGAGTTTGCTCCAAGGCAGGCCCGTATCCAAGATTTTTTAAATTCAGGGGGCCTTTAAATAAGTCAGGGGGCACCCCCCACGCCCCCCCCCCAAAGGGAGCACAAAAAAAATAAAAAATGGGAAGTTGGGGGGCCTGGGATGGATGGGAAGTCAGGGGTGCCTTGGCAGTAAGTCTGGGGGCCAGGCCCCGAGATGCCCCACCGTAGCCACAGGCCTGCTCCAGGGTACTAAAAGGGGCCACTAGAAAAGATCTGTCTGAGACATGGAAGATCTGCTGCCAGTATACATTCAGGACCAAGTGGGCCAGTCTGCTGACTAGAAAATAGCCCCTGTATTTGCATTTAACTGGTTCCTCAGTGGGTTGGGTTTTGTTAGGGCTGGTCATGGCAGCTGTGAGGGCCAGCAGTGATGGAGAGGCTGAATGTCTGGACAGGACTAGGGAAGCCACCAAAATGAACAGACATTTAGTTGGCCTGATCTTGTGCCGCTAGGGACAGTTTGGTCAATAGAGCACTGAAGCTTTTCATAGCATGGAGCATTGTTGTTTTCTGATGTCTGTAGATGAAGCCACTGTGGAAAGCATAGTTGCCAAGGATGGTCCAGCAGTTGGCAGTCTGGTGATATCCAAAGAATGAGTTAGGCAAAGTGCAAGCAACAGCCCTGATCCAAGCCAAAGGATCGCTCAAGAGATGTGTGTGCGTTGATTTCTGGACCCAGTTCATGGTCTGGTTCTGATCTTTCTAAAAGGCAATCTGGGATGTACCCCAAAGAACACTTTTCCCATGTGATTTCTTCTCTCATCTGCCCCTACAATCCCATATTTCTTTCACGCTGGGAAACCTCAGACTTCTTTTCTGGCTCTGTCATCCTTTCCTCTAATTTCAAATGGCAATTTATCTCTGAGGATTAAACCAGTCCTGATATCTTTATTGCTGGGATCGTTCTCCTTTCTGTAGTTTGATGCAGATTTGGTCATTCAGCTGTCACTCGCTGTATGAAGGTCTTATCACGAAGTGTTCACATATTGATACTTTTTTTGCATACATCTGAGAAAGATATGAAATGAGCTAATTATCCAGAGTCTTATTATGGTGTTTTAATGTTAATCTATGTATATTAGGGTTGTTTATATACCATCATCTGCAATACACTTTTATACTGTCTTTGGTCCTTCTCTCTTTTTTTGTGTTTTGATTCTGTACTTTCCTTTCAAAACAGTCAAAGGGCCTTTTTGTACCCTCCACCCAAAGAGGTATGCTGTACCCAACAGCCAATAGCTACCGGCCATCACGTGCTCATTTCAGCAATCATAGTTTGCCTTTCTGCTACTTCAGCCTGGAAATAAATTCATTTTGCATCTTCATAGAAGATGCATAAAATATCTTTTTTTTACTGCTCCTGTGAGTGGGAAAACAGTGACTTAAAACAGCATATTTTACCAGCCTTTGGATCTTCTGCATTCCACCTTAAAAAATGCACAGCCTACCTTGGCCACCGAGTCTCTCCTTTTCTCTCTCTCTCCACGGGTACCACAGCCAGGAGCCATTCACGCTTTTGCCAAGACCGGCTCCATGCCTGCTCTGCTGCAGCCAGCCAGACTAGGACAAGCTTATCTGTTACCCAGTTTGAGTTGAGGATTAGCGACTGTGGGAACGTGTCACAGGCTAAACACAGCCCTGTGGAAGTAATAGCAAGCAAGGAGCCCCCCCCCCCGTCCCTTTTATGTGATGCTGCTGCTGCTGTACCGATGGGAGAAGCAGCCTTGAGGGTGGCTGGCCATCCCTGGTGATTTTTAAGTGCCTCATGAGACATGGGTCGTATTTCACGGATGCCGCATTGACAGCTGGGCAAGGTAGCTGCTGGTTCCTGCGTGTGAGGGAGATGGCCGAAGCAAGTCCCCCAAGAGGCAAGATGAAATGGCGAAGGAATGCGGTAAGGGTTCCGCCTGCAGTCTTTTTTTTTTTTGCACAGCAGATTTTCAGTTCAAATGCAGCCCTGATGCATCTGCAGCAGTTTTGACGGTGCAGCGTTCTAGGACAGTCTGCTGGACGCAGCTCTGAGGAATGACAGAGAGAGAGAGAGAGAATGCCGCTTGCTTTTCATCTGGCAATTTTCTTGCATTTACCGTAATCATCTCAAGCACTTGTCAATGTGACCATCCCCAGGCTGTTATTGGCTTTCCTCAGAGCAGCACCCTGGGGAAATTGCTGTCCCTCATTTTCAGTGGATGACGTCTAAATTCCTTAGTTGTATCTCTGTCCTGTGTTGGTCATTTGTCCTTGAAGACTGAAAAAGAGGAAATGGAGCAGAAATGTTTCTTTCTTTTGGGGGCCTTCTCTTATGGAAGGAAACCAGGCCCCAAGTTGATCAAGCTACAGTCTGCTGAAAGGATGTTGCCTACATAGTCTCCAGTCATCTCTGTTTTCCAGGGATGCTCCCTAATGTTCTGGCTCCTGTACCCTAGCCATTGCCACAATCCCTCTTTTGTTTCTGTTTTGCCCTTTTGGAGGTGCCTTTGGAAACTCATCCCTTTGAAGGAAACTTTGGCAACTCATCCTGGGTCTCTAGAACTTAAATCAGGTGACTCCAGTGCACATCTGTGTTAGTGCTGTGCTTGGAGAGCATGGATCCTTCCATCCCCCCCCCCCCAAACTGCTTAGCAGTAATGAAATATCTCTGAGTCTTTGAGCAGTTTTTTATGGCAAGCAACTTTGTTGTGTAGGATCCTCCAATCTATTGCACAAATTATTGATTTTTTGAAAAACTGCTCTGGCCAGTTTATTAACTCACCCTACTAAAGAAGCCCATATGAGACAGGCTGTTGCAGAAAAGTAATAATAGGTGCAGTGAGTAGAGAATTCCCTTCCAGAAAGCGGTGTTGGGGAGTTTCTGGCGGTTATCTTTGGTGTGAACTGAAGGGCTCCAGCGCCCATGTTTTCATCAGAGAAGTGTTGGAGGGTATGCCATTGCTCTTTGTGAACCTGGTGAAAACGGAAGAAATAGGATGCATGGTTTGGTCTGTCCAGCTCTGGTTTGACCCCTCTGCTGCCAAAGGTTACTTCTACGTCAGTTTGGAATGTGAGCTCTCCATAAATGGAAGGCAACCAGTACCTTTGAGGATGTGTCCAAAAGGGAAGAGGTTTCCCATGGAATCTGTCCTCTCCTGTTGTTCTTTGAAAATTAAGTCACTAGTTCTGTCTTCAGCTTAGTTAAGAGCATAAGAAGATCCCTGCTGAATCAAACCGGTGGTCCATCTAGTCCAGCAACCTGCTTCCCTGATCCAGCAGGCTGTTAATTATGTTCAGATCCACAAAACATCTGCAAAATAGCATGTTTAGACAGATGCATTGATAGTGGTGGTTGATATTTTCTTCCTGCAGCCTTGTTGGCACTGGACTCACCCTTTTGAGAATGTAGCATCCTGGTTGAAGGAGCTAGGCCGCTCTCTTTCTTGTTTTGAACTACTTGGGAAGGCTTTCTTTAAAACACTCAGCAAATGAATAAATATGTATTTTAATCTGTTTGTGTGTTAACTGACATCAAGTTCCTTCTGACTTGCCTATGAATTAACATTCTCCAAAACATCCTGTCCTTAAGAGCCTTGCTCAAGTCTTGCAAACTGAGGGCTGTGACTTCCTTGACTGAGTCAATCTGTCTCTTGTTGGGTCTTCCTCTTTTCCTGCTGCCTTCAACTATTCCTAGCATCATTGTCTTTTCCAGTGAGTCTTGTCTTCTCATACTGTGACCAAAGTATGATGTGGTCGATTAATCTAAATCAGATGGTGTGAGGAGGGTATGTGGTTTGCACTCGAGTTGTCACTCTGGGCTTACTATACAATAAAGATATTGGTCCACATTGATATGTTTTGGAAGAATGTGGATGAGCGACTGAGCTCTGATCTGGGGAGTCCTCTGTTCAAATCTCGTCTTTGCCACAAATTCCCTAGGCAAGTTACTCTCTCCAGTTTGAGAGAGCCAGTTTGGTGTAGTGGTTAAGTGCGCGGACTCTAATCTGGGAGAACCGGGTTTGATTCCCCACTCCTCCACTTGCAGCTGCTGGATGACCTTGGGCAAGCCTTAGCTCTGATAAGAGCTGTTCTTGAAAAAAAGAGCAGTTTCTGTCAAGAGTTCTCTCAGCCCCACCCACCTCACAGTGTGCCTGTTGTGGGGAGGGGAGGGGAAGGGAAAGGAGTTTGTAAGTCACTCTGAGACACCTTCAGGTAGTAAAGAGCGGGGTATAAATCCAATCTCTTCTTCTCTCAGTACCTCAGTTGCTCATCTGCAAAATGGGCATAATAACTGCCTAACTTACAGAGCCACTGTAAGGATTATGGGAAAATAATATATGGGAAGTGATTTGAACACTGAAACTAATATATACAGATCTATTTACCTATACATTTATTTTATCTCACCTTTCCCTCAGGAAGCTTAGGGTGGCCTGCATGGCTCCCCCCCTTTTCCTTCATAACCACCCTTTGAGGTAGGTTAGGCTGAGTGCAAATGACAGGCCTCAGGTGAGGGTGAGTTGCATAGCTGAGAGTCTGACACTCTGACCTCTGCATTACTCTGGCTTTCCATAACTGCTTAGCATTAGTATTGTCTTTCAAATTTGATATCCCTAATAGTGACTTATTTCACATATCTAGATTATTCTGAAAGAGGGAAATTATTATGAGACACTTGGAAAGTACACATTATTTCAATAATTAATAGATCAAGGGAAAGCAGCAGCCAGATATCAAAGCTCCATGGGGATTCTAACAGTACCTGTTGGCTATCGTGACGGATTGCACAGAAAAGCAGGTTTTTAAAATGCTGCTTGGGACAGACAGGGGGGTTATGAGTTCCCTGGAGAGAAGAGCTTATGTGATTGCCTGCTCTACTTGCTCTCTGATTGGCCAACATCAGCTGAGAGGGGAAATAAAGCAGCTGATCTGAAGGGCAAAAATTCATTTATCTTTTGAGTCACTTTTGGTCTTTATCTAAAATCTAATGTCTGGATCAGTAGCCACAGGGTTAGGCTTCTGAGGGAAGAGACTTTGGGAGTCAGAGATCGCTGCCAGGAAATTGTCAGAAAAGTACATCTATAGGGAGAAGAAGAGGGACTCTGTTGTCTAAGATATATTAAAACTGCTCCGAGGGAGAAGTCGAGAAAGCTGCAAGACTGCTTTATACAGACATCTAGTACTGGAAGAGGAATTTGGCAGGAGGTTTGAGGGGTTAGAGAGAACTTCCAGACAAGCCAAATAGTAAAAGGAGTTATTGCTTCTTAAGGACAAGAAGAATAACTTCAAGACAGTAGGAAGGGGTTGCAAAGAGAACCCTGGTCTGTGATAAAGGGGAAGATGAAGGGCAGCTCAGTCACTGAGGGGAACTAAAAATATTTTTGGTGGGAAAATCTGCCTGGGAGTGGGGAAGCATTAGGGGTCTGTCATAGCAATGTTTGGCTTTTAAACAATTATTTCTACAGGCTGTTACTATGCTATTGGACTGATAAGGAAATTGTTACTGAGGTTCAATCAAGACCCATAAAGAGAGGTTTGAAAACTTAGTACTTTTTCTGAAACCACTTTTATAAGAACTCCCCACCCCACCCCCCATTAATAACTGACACATTGGGCAAGATCAGTCTCAAGCAAAGCACATGTGAGCCCCATTAACTCCAGAGGGCATGTGTATAACTTTATCTCCGCCAGTTTTATACAAGATTTAAGAGTTACTGGCTATGTTGCTGGATTGTGCCTAATTATGAGACCATCATTTATATTACAATCCACCTCCCTTCCCTTTCCAGTCGGGTTGCCAGGTCCTCTACACTCGCTGACAGGGGGTGGGAGGGAGCTCTCCAGGAGTGCAGGGGTAGGGTGGGGTGACATCACCAGACAAGATGTCCCTGGCGTGATACCATCACACAGAAGTGACATCATCATGCCAGGGATGTTGTGCAGCGATACCACAGCATCACCGCACAACACCCCCAGTGGGATGATATCACTTCCATGTGATGTCATCATGCCGGGGACGTTGTGCCAGGTGGTGGCTGTTGGGAGCAGGGCTTCCCCCACCGGCCAGCTGGCCGACAGCGGGGAGGAACCCACCAAGCCAGGGAATTCCCCGCTCCCACCTGGGGGCTGGCAACCTACTTTCTGGGCTCAGAAGAAGCTAGGATGCTGCTCCACAAGAGAGCATGGTCGCCTTCCTAAAACACGGCACTCTAGTATGAGAAAGCAGCTCTAGTTAGACTCCTGTAGAGCCTAGACAAAGATTTCAGGTGTACATTATTTTGGGAGAGGGACAGACCTTCACTTTCTATTTCGTTCTTCTAGAGAAGATGTCACCCTTCGTATTGAAACTCCACCCTCCTCCACACGAGTGCTGCAGAAAGAACCCTACATTTATTTTATTATATTTTTATCCTGCCTTTCTGCCAAAACTGGCCCCTCAAAGTGGCTCCCTTGGTGAAGGGATTCTCAGGGAGCCAGTCTACATACAAAGTCCTTGTGTTTGTTGGAGGGGTGTGTGTGACATAAGTACTCTGTATCAAATGTACGAAAGGATTTTGTACCTCTGAGATGCACACTGGCACATCTCTGCATACAACCACATCCTGTGGGGAGAAGCAGCTGTGGCCTTCCCCTGTCCTGTTTTTTGTGCCCTCAGACCACTCCATGGAGCCCCCATTTGTTCCCTTGTGAAAATCATGTTGTTTATGTGGCTGCAAATAGTTTTCACGATGGAGCCAACAGAAGTTCCACGGCATGGTCTGAGGATGCAAAAATGGGGGGGGGGGGCTGAAGCCACTTCTCCCTGTGTGCTGCCAGCAGGAGCAGAGAAGGGCTGGCATCTGAAAGGCACAGAAGTCCCAATGGACGTCTGAGGCAAACAGGAGGACTTTGAAATGTGTTGATTGGCCCCATTCAGCTGCTGCCTCTGCCCCCAGTGGCCACCATGGAGGGCAGATGGAAACTCAAGGGAGGGGGGGCTGCCAGCTGGAGCTGGAGTCGATGCCTGGCTCCTTCTGACCTCTGGTGGCAGTTGGCAGTTGGAAGGCTGGCTCTCAGCTGGAGCAGGATGCAGGCCGTGATGGGGGGGGGGGGGGAACTGGTTCTTTCCTCCTTTCCCACTAATGGAATTGCTTTAACCTCTCCAGAAAAGTCAGGCCTGGCAGCTGATCTGAAGGAAACTGATTTGCTTATGTAAGGGTAAGGTATTTTTTTTTAAAAAAAGAACTCCAGTTTCAGGGAAAGATTTAAGGTAGTAAGGATTTAGTTAGGTTGGCCAGGTCAAAACTGATTACTTAAGCAGAGGGTTTGTTTGTTTGTTTTTTGCAGGTTCAACCCTGAGTTGTTTTATTAGCAGTAGTAAATTATGTACTGTCAGTGAGCTACTAATGGGTTACTGTGTAGTACTGTGAGTGAACTAATGGGTTAAGTGAAGGCTACTTTCACAATGAGTATCCATTCTGCCAAAGGATTCCCTCTGCATCTCTGCCTGCTGTACTGCCCTGGCCATGCAGTCTTCTACCTAGTGTTCCCAGTGGGCACACTTCTGCATCAGGTGTGAATGGAGTCTTCAGTCATCTGCAATTACGAGAGTCAGGACACTGTCCCAGAACATTGATTCACATAGAAACATTAGATGGGGGGGGGGATCACTGTGAATAATGACTGCTCAGCTTACACTGAATACGGTTGAATGCATATGTTGAATAGATCCAGCACAAATCATGTATCATAGATCTCTGCTGAAAACAATCAATCATTTTTATAAGCAACAATTGCAAATTTAAACACCTAAGTAACAAGCCAATTACAATAACACTGACAAAGTTTCAACTGATAATAGTAAACATAGGAGAAATTCCAACTTGTGGCAAAATCTTACAACAAACGTGAACAGAGTGTCAGCTTGTTCCCACCTGTGACAAACTCTTGGAGCAAACATAAGGGTCAACTTAATGAGCACCTAGGTTTCCACTAGTTTCATAAGAAGTCTTCCTCAGAAGAGAATCAACTCCAAAAGTATTTTCATTACAGTCTCAGATATAATCCTCCAACAGCTACGGAGCTGCTTGAAATTCAATACATTTAAGAAAATCCTCAATAGAGTATAACTTACCCAATCTTCAAATTTCAAAGTTCATATATAGAATAAGCCAATCAACAAATTATCTTTTATGAGGAACAAGAGCCTTCCAGCTTAACATCATTGACGAAAAGTTCTCTAAGCAATTGCTCTGTGTCAATATACCCTGCTGAGATCACCACAGCACATTGACACTGAGTGCCCAAGGCCTTGGCACTCTCCCAGAGCCTCTTTCTAGAGCTCATTGTATTTATTTCTACAATGGGCCTTATTCCTAGTATTTATATATTACAAAAAGAGTAAATCTTCTGCCGTATGTCTCTTCTCCACAGAATGCAAGTCCATTGGTGCCCCCATATTCTTGTTCCAAATATGTGACCTGTGACTTATGTTTGCTGCAAGAGTTTGTCACAAGTCAACAAGCTGACACTTTGTTCATGTTTGTTGTAAGATTTTACCACAAGTTGGAATTGCTCCTATGTTTATTATTATCAGTTAAAGCTTTGTCAGTATTGTTGTAATTGGCTTGTTATTTAGCAGTTTAAATTTGTAATTATTTCTTATAAAAACAATGTATTGTTTTTAACAGAAGTCTATGTTATGTGATTTGTGCTGGGTCTATTCAACATATGCATTCAACCATATTCAGTGTAAGTTGAGCCGCCATTATTCACAGCGATTTTTTCCTATTATCTACTGTTTACAGTCTGTGATCCTGTTCTGTTTTTTTGATCACATAGAAACATGGCAGTGGCCTCCTCTGAAGATTTGCAACTTATTCTTATATATTATGAAAATAATCCTTTTGGGACACCGGTGCCATGCATGACTTTAATTTGAATCCAATACAAAAAAGTTTGCCTTTGTTATCAGAAGCTTAGGGAAATGGTCTCGGGGGGAAGGGTGATTTGTTCGTATTGTGTACATGCACCATATGGTTGTCATTTATTGACATAAAATATATTTATATATGTACAAGTGGAGACCCGCAACAAAATGTTGCCTACTGTGTTCTAGTTGGGTCTCCACTTGTTCTCTTCCCCCCCCCAGCTCCGAGCCCCACAGCCCGGAGAGGGAGCCCGCCCCGCTCCTCAAGAGCGCCGACTAGTCGGCCCTCCTCGCGGGGGGGAGGCAGAGGAAGCAGCAGGAGGAGGTAAGTACCCCCCATCCCGCTGGTTCCCCCGTGTCCTCCACCCCCTTGCCTTCCCCCCCGCTCCTCGCCGTCCCCCTCCTCCTGCCTCGAAGCGACGGCTGAGCGGCGTGCTGCTGGGCCGTCGCTTCTGGTTCTCCCCTGGCCTGAAGCGACGGCCGAGCGGCGTGCCACTGGGCCGTCGCTGCTGGTTCCCCCCCGGCCCGAAGCGACAGCCGAGTGGCGTGCCGCTGAGCCGTCGCTGTTGGTTCCCCCCCGGCCCGAAGCTGCTGTTCCCCCCGTCTCTCTCTCTCTCTCTTTTCCTCTCTCTCTCTCTCTCTCTGTTTGTGTGTGCAAACTCACCGAGGGCCGAGTGGCGAGCCGAGCGCCCCTCGCCGCTCTCCCCCCCCCTCCTGGCTCGCCACTCGCCGCTTGCCTTTCAAGCGGCAGCGGCGGCAGCCTCGGTCGCAGAGCGTTCCATGCGCATGCGCACGGAACGCTCTAGCACTTTTGGGGGGATTTAAACATCCCCCCAAAATTTTTGTCACCATTTAGGATTTTTGTGCACACGTGGGGACTGCCCCACGTGTGCACAAACCTCTCCCTCCCCCCCAAGTGCCCCCGATGTCCGGATTTAAGGATCCGCACAGAGGCGGCCAGTTCACTATTAGATATATAGATTGAGCTGATTTATTGATGTTCAAATAATGTGAAAAAATGCATATTTATATATGTTTGCACAGGAATAGTTGGGTACAAGAAAACAGAAAATGAAGCCCCAATTTGCACTTGGGTGTTGCAAAGTCAAAATGGGGATTTTCAAATAAGAACAGGATAAGAAATGCAAAGTCATCCTTCATTCTAACTTTGTGATTACCAGGTTTCTGACGTGTGGGAGGGGGAAGAAGATGCAGATTTCACCGTGTCTGTATTGGTTCTCTGAATCGATCGATGCCCTTTTTTCAACTTTCCTACACTGTAATTAAACTATGTTTTTTGTCTTACTGCCTAACATATCATAGGGACATATTAATCCATTTTTTTGAGCTTTTGCTGTAGGGCCCTGGCAGAATTCCCATTGGCTTCTACTGGACCAGGATTTGGCAATCAGTTTACGTTAAAGTATTATTTTTAGCCTGTCTTAAAAATAGCTGTGGGGAACATGCTGCATTTGGGCAGCATGTCTTTTCCAGTGGAGGTGCATCTAAGTGTAATAGAGTGCTGCACATTATTTGCTAATACGGAGGAAGAATTGATGGGCAATGTGACTTAGCTTGGTAATTATAGCTCTCCAAACAGCATGTTTATGGATCTCTTCTGTGGTTTTATTTTAATAGAATGGGAACGTTCACAAGAGTTGTGGGATCCTGAATGAATAAGTTATTGATAGGATGGGTATGCTCTTGTAGTGATTACCCAACCAGAGCATAGGCTGTAGAGGTTAATATAAACAATTTATTAGTTGAGTGGCTACTCTTCTCTCCCCACATCTCATTACTGTTGTAATGGAAGCTGAACCTGAGTGTAAGACAAACCGTGTAAAAAATGTTAGACATGTGCAGAAATTACTTGGACATAGCTGGGACGTGTATGCAAATGTAGGACAGCCCCCTCTGTTTGTTTTTGATGGCATACCTTGGAGAAAATTGAGTCTTGCATTTGAAAAAATACTGTATTTCGTTGGACCCTGAAGCAGTGTTCCCTCTAAGCTGTGCATGTGAGGGGCCACTCATTAACACAGGAAGCCTTGCTCAGCAGCAGTCTGGAGCCGCACCAGGTCTTGCACTGCCCATTGCCCATTTTAAGAACAGTGGTTGTATTCTGCTTGGGATGCGAACTGCTCCACTCAGTGGGGGGGGGGGAATTAGAGGAAACATTGCTGAAGCTGCAAGTTCAAATGGCTACTTAGCTTCTTGTGGCTGGGAAGATGAAATGGGATCACCCCACATTCACTGCTTTGAACATCCTTTGAAGATAGGGTGTGTTAAAAGTATAACAGATGAAATGAGTCAAAATGTGTGACCAGAAGGTACGGCGGTTTTAAAGTGTCCTACTTGGCAGTTTAAGGCTTGGGTGAGGGTCTGCTGCATTTACATTGCCTGGGTCTCCTCCTCATAGCTGGAAGTGGTCTGTATTAGCGATGGATATCTTTGTAATATTGCAAGGATTGGATGTCAAAACATTGACCTGCCTTGGTGTCAAGATCTTACTTGATTACACTTACTGTTTTATATTGAGCAGAATAGGAGATGTGTGGTTGCTTCTGAAGACAGCAGCCCTAGTGGGCCAGTCCACGATCTGTCTAGTCAGGCACCCTGTTTGTCATCTTTCTGTGGTCTGTTTTGTTTTATTTATTTCTCCCCAGCGGGGGACCCAAAGTGGTTTACATCATTCTCTTCTCTTTTTTATCCTCACAATAACCCTGTGAGGTTGATTAGGCTGATAGAGAATGTTACTGGCCCAAGGTCACCCAGTAGGCTTCCACAACAGAGGAGAATCAAACCTGGATCTTTTAGATACTAGTACAATACTCTAATCACTACATCTGGCTGGCTGGCTGGCAGTGCTGCCCAACAGCTGATATTCAGAGGCAGAATGGAAGTTCATTTGAAGATGTGGGAGCAGATGAAAGGTTGGTTAGTTGGTTAGTCAATGAGAAGGAGAAAGGAAGCATGGAAAGGTGAGGATATGGGGGATGCCAGGAGAAGAAAAAGAGGAGATAGTGTGGGGAATGAGATACAGGGGAAAGTGAGGTGCCTCCTGCAAGTCCTTGGAGGTTCACCACCATGCAATTGGGCCTAGCCGCTGGCACCATACAGAGTTCCCAGGGGGAGGATGCCGGTGAGAGGAATGGAGGGAAAGCTGAAGACAGACCAATGTTGGTTGGCTGGTGGGTGTTAAGGAGAGAAGCAGGAAAAGGGAAGAGGCTATGGGGGCTGTTAGGGAAGGGGAAGAGGACACGGTGGAGGAGGGGAAAATGAAATATGCCCCCCTTGTCCTTTCAGGTCCTCCACTTGTAATTTTATAATCCTCTGCCTTGCCTTCTTCCTTATTTGTGTCTTTTCTAAACTGATAATCCTCAATCTTTTTAGCCTTTCCTTGTAGGAAAAGTGCTCCAACCCTGTGACAATTTCAGTATCTCTTTCTTGCTCCACTATCCTTTTTAAAGTGGGGCAACTCACCTTGCTCTGCAGAGCCTATGATTTGATGTAAGCTCTTGGAGAGTCTTCTTGCCTCAAGCTGAGATGCACAAGAGACACTGCAGTACCGTGTGACTGTATTTGGAGGCAGCCATGCACCTCCCAAGTGGTCCAACTCCCACTTGCACAAGTTTGCAACGTTATCTCTGAGATCTCAAAGTACTGGTAATTTTGGAAACTGTGACTTTTTCTTCACGGTAATGGAGAGTTCTCTCTGCGCTGCATGTGCTGTTTGGTTTTTCGTGTGGGGACTTGATTTCCATTTTTTGTGGTTTTCCTGTAGGCCTCTTTCCCTGGAGATTTGCACCTTGTGATGGTTCTACGTCCCACTGGATTTTTCCAGCGCACGTTTACTGACATCGGGTTCCGGTTTAGTCAAGAGGACTTCCTGCTCAAACTGCCGGTATGGGTATTTTGTGTGTGTGTGAGTATTGTGTGCGTGAGCCTAAAAGTCCTGGTGACTTCTGGCAACCCTTAGTTGGGGCTAGGACTTTTTCAGAGAGGGGGCTTGATTGCCTGCCTCTGCAACCTGGCCTTGGTATTCCTTGGAGGTCTCCCTTCCAAGTAGTTGCCAGGGTCAGCCCTGCTTAGCTTCTGAGATCTGATGAGATCAGGCTTGCCTGGGCTATCCAAGTCAGGGCGGTATGAGTATTAATTACACAACTGAGAAATTGATGTGAACCTGCTCTGTACCAAGTTAAGCCACCAGTACATCCAGCTTAGTCTTGTCTACCTTGATTGGCAACATCTCTCCAAGGTCTCAGGTAGAACAAGTTCTTTCCTAATATCTGCTGTCCGAGGTCTGGAAACTGAAGATTGAACCTGAGAACTTTTACATGCAAAGCGGGAGCCCTGCCACTAAACCACTATCTTTTGGGTTCTATAGTTTCACTCCGATGTATGTTGCAGAACTGTGTGTTTGTGGGAAACTGTGATACAGGGTTTAATTAAGCTAAATGCAAATGACAACCATGCATACAAAACATTCACTCCCACCCAAAAGTCCCAGTTAGTCATTTGTGAGCAATTTTTAGTCTTAAATTTGTTGATGATGTTAACTTTACCTAATTATGGCCGTGAGGTCTGTTAGGGTCTCTCAGGTTGGGATGCTCTGAGCTAGATCGCTGAACCTGTTAAGCCTTGTGGGAAGGAAACACTATGGAGAAGGGGGTCCAAGTGCTCGCCCTCTCCTAACCTCGTGATGGTTTAAGATCTTTCGCCATCCCAGGTCCACTTGTCTTGTTCCTGCTGCTGAACAGAAGCCACCATCCACCTGCAACGTTGCTGCTCCTGCCAACTCTGGAGGAGATTATTCTTCACTGCCCCAACCCTCTTTACAAGCAGTGCAGCAAGCTATGTAGGCCCCAGAGGGCTCCCTGAATTTCTGCAAGATTACTTCCTTTTTGGGGAGAGTTCAGTCACCATTTTGGTTGCCCTGAACACAGGCAACGAGATGTGGCGGCTGAATTCTCTCACTTAGAAGGAATTTCATGAGAGTTGGGGCAAATGTTAAGTGCTGCTTGCTGCACTATTTGTAAAAAGGCCTGGGGGGGAGGAGGGAAGAGGAGAATAATATCCTCTGAATCCTGGGCTGGAGTGGCAGGCGGTGGAGAGGCAGGGGGTTGCTGCTCCCCCAAAATCTGCAGTCTGAAGCATCCACTGCAGGTTGCTTCACTGCAGAGGTAGTTCCCTCCCCCCCCAATTATCCCGTAAACCTCAGTGGGTGCCTCTGAGAGCAAGCAAACCAAGCAAGCATCCTTCCGTCTGCATCATTCTCTCATATAGCTGCATCTCTCTGCCCTAGATTCTGCTCCTTACTCATGCTGGAGTATGACCAAGGGGCAGAACCCAGGACTCTCAATAGTATTATGTGACTGCTACCTACCCTGAAACGGAACAAGATAAATGCCTTAAATGGGGGGGGGGGGGCTGATTTTCAAGTTCTGTAGTCAGCTGCTGATGCTCCAGCAACTGAGACTCCACATGGGAGTTGGGTCTTATTTTTCCAGAGCCAAGTATACAGATCTTTATTTGCAAAGTGCGGGAAATAAAAGGTACTTGGGTACAATGAACTGGTAATAGCTAAGTTAGACTTCAGCTTCTCACTACAAAGCCAAGTGATGCCATGTTCCCTGACTACTTGTTGTTAGTTTACTGGAAGAACAATACCTGCTACCTGGAAGAAGAGAACATAAATCTTTATTTACTAATACATTATTTCCACCAGGTTGTAATGCTGAGCTCAGTCAGTGACTTATTGACGTACATCGATGAAAAACAGCTGACACCTGAATTTGGGGGCACCCTGGAGTACTGCCATAGTGAATGGATCATCTTCAGAACTGTATGTCCCTCTTTAGACTCGGCTAATATATGTTATGACTTAGTCAGGGTACAGAGAGTGGGAGGAATGTAGAGTTACCATCTGGTCCAAAAGCGATGGCTTGTGGTTGGAATGGAGGGTGGTAATAGGTGCTGCTTTTCCTGGATTGAACCCAAAGGACTGCAGGCAGAGCCCTGCTCACAAAATGAATCTTTTCTGCTTCCCTTCCCCTACAGTTCTCCCTGAAATACTGATCCTGGGGTTCTGGGACAGTATAGGGCATGGTTTGAGAGTCTGTGGTGGGAGCAGGGAATGAGTGAAAATTATTTACTTGAACAAGTTAAAGCACTCTGTCTTGCAGAAGAAAGTGTTGGATCCAGCCCTTAGTGTTCAGTGAACTTCTTTAAAAAATTCTGTGTGCTTCTGAACAAGAAATCTATCTGTGTAGATGGTCTTTGAAGGCAAGCAGAAGAAGCAGGGCAGTGGAGGTGGACAGATTAAGAAAAGCTTAGTGCCCAAGCAAGTTGCTACTCAGACTGAAGACCTATTACAGAATTGCCAGCTTTATAGGGCTCCAAGGAACCCTATTAGCTCTTTGTGCATCACATAGTCCCTGATGCATTGGTAGCTGCAGTGTTACTCTCTGGCCACCAGCAGTAGTGGTGCTGAAGTACAAGCTACCTTACCAATACGGAGAGTTAGATGCTTGGAACCCATGACTAGAGTCCTTGGTATAAGTCCCCTGGCATATTTCAGTAACATTGTTAAGTGATCATCACATTGGAAAATGTGTCAAGTCTGCAGACTAATTGACTGGGGACTAATTGACTGGGGATCAAAGAGGGCTGACCAAGCACTGGGGGAAGGGGCAAATGAATATCTGATGCCGGTAGAGAGTATCCATCCAGTTTCAAACATGGTAGACATTTTATTTGGTTCATGTTTTCTTTGAGAATTTTAGAAAACCTGATCTTGTAAGAGCAGTACATTAAAAAAAAAATACAACCCTTCCTTGATGCAACTTTTACAAAGTGGAAGCTATAGCTGCCCAGCTAATGAACAACCATAATGTGTGTTTCCCCAGGCCATAGAAAGTTTTGCACTAACAGTGAAGGAAATTGCACAGATGTTACAGGCCTTTGGCATGGAACTGGCAGAAACAGAGCTGCCAGATGAAACCTATTCCATTGAACGCATCCTGGCTCTCCGCACAGAGAAATATTACCAGCTAAAGGTAAGAGCCTCGCCACATTTCAAGTTACTCTTTGGTCCTCAGGTGGTGTTTAGTCTCTGGTCTGCTACTGGAATTCTTAATTTATTTCTTTCACTGTATCAAGCTGTGAAGAAACACATTTTTTCTTTGGAGGTTTGAAATGAGCAAACCTTCGCTCTGAGTTTTACAATATTTTTTCCTCTGGGCAGAGAACAGGCAGGAAGAGGGGAAGTTCGTTCAATTGCTTTCCAGGCATATCTCAGCCCACCTTCATGAAAGTGCTAATAGATCTAGCTGGAAAGATATTGGGTGGCTCATGTTCTCCTCCTTCTCCTAGCAGGGAACAGAGGTTTGGAGGACTTTAGACTAGAAAGGCTCCAGGAATAATCTCCAGGAAGGAAATTTCTGGAGACATCAGGAAAAGCCTCCTTGACCTGGCCTGACAAGGTCAGTGGGAGGGTAAAGGAAGATGATAAAAATTCCTTGCAGCAAGAAGGAGGTCACCTTTGTGCTGGCTCCATCAGAGATCTGAGGTCTGGAGCAGGCAGCTATTAGCCATGCGGTGGCCTGGTCAGCA
>NW_015170304.1:439543-526799 GCF_001447785.1 Gekko japonicus | reverse complement strand
GGCAGCAGGAAGGAAGCTTCAAGGTAAGGATAGCTCGGTAGAGATCCAGACTGAGGAGCCTATACTATTTTAACATCTGATATGGCACGTATAGAGAAAGAGGGGGACAGAGGAATTGTGTTTTACCCATTTCTTTTGAATCCCTTGCTCAGTCTGGTGGTGTGCTAACAGTATGTTTGTGAACATTTTCTTTTAAATAAATACTTTATAACTTTTGATGCTGGTAGTGGTTCTCTGTATCATATAGACCTCCACCATCTTGGACATGCAATTTTAAAGGAGCGCCGGGGGAAGGCAGGCAGTTGGCAAGAGGCTATTCCTCCAGGGGCGCACATGGCAGTAAACTGTCCCCATGGTGACCAGGCACTGGGCAGCAGGAGACACAGAGGCAAGGCCTCAGAACTTGGAAGGGAAGCCGGGAGTCTTAACCCTCCCAGCAGGCTGGAGCAGGCCCGTTCCACCAGACAAGCCATGTTCTAGTACCATTACTGAGAGAGTCAGTGTAATGTATTCATGAGAATGCTGAACTAGAATCAGAGACTGTGTTCAGATTCTTCTTAGGCCATGGAGCTCACTGAATGATCTTGGGCCAGTTATGCTTTCTTAGCCTAACCTGGTTGCGAAGACAAAATAGAGGAAGGAAGAACAAAATGTGCCACCATGGGCTCCTTGGAGGGAGTAGGATTAAAATGTTTGAGATAAAGAGATAACACAATCACTTACTAGCTGTCAGGCTTCTAAAAGTGCAAAAGAGGAGTGGTCAGGACTATTTCTTTGGTTTCCAGCTTCAGAAGGCAGCTGTTCAACTGGCACCCTGGTCATCTTCCTCCCCTCGGTTCCCCATAAATCTGGCTGGGAGCAGGAATTAATCCACTTTGACTTTTGTCCAGACTTTTATGGCAGTCTGCGAGACTCCCTTGTCTTAACTGAATCTGAGGAGCATTATGGGGCAGATCTTGATTGGGCACCACTTTGGTTGTCTTGGCCAGCTGCGCTGGTCAGCTCTTGGCCATTTGTATCCATGGGTATGCTACTCACGTGGCTTTGGGGAGCAGAAGGACCCAGTTGCTCTAGTCTCAGATTGCAAGTTGGTGGCTGGCACAGGAGCTGTGGGGTGCATTCTCACTCTTTGCAGAGTGGCTAGGGCTGATCCATGGGCACTAGATCCACTACACTTGAAAGTGGAGGAAGTGATGAAGTACAGCAGTCTTATCCTGCCCTGCCTCCCCTTCCCTGTCCCTGCAGCCTGCCTTGCCATCTGTCATCAAGGTCCATACCTTGAATGGAAGGGTACATTCTTCTGTACAAGTCAGTGGGAGATGCTACAAATCTGTTTGTAGAACTCTGCCCTGCATTGTACTTCTTGGTTCCCTTCCATGGTGTAGAACTCGAGCCCTCCCTTTCGTCTTCTAAATTAATGTAATGGTAATCCCCCATCAGTCACCTGTTTTACAGGTGAACAAGGAAAAATATCTGCATGTAATCGTGTGCAAACTGCTGCTGCAAGTGAGGATCTGGGGACTGCAGTGCTACTGCTACACTGCATTAGAAGCAGAAGGAGGCAGGTTATTTATATGCAGAACATATCTATATGCAGAACATAAAATGAGGAAAACCGGATTAGATTTAGATGACGGTGGAGTAAAAATTGGTGAAAGGAACATTAACAATTTGAGATATGCAGATCACACCACATTACTGGCAGAAAATAGTGAAGGCTTGAAATGTCTACTAATGAAGGTTAAAGCTAAAAGTGCCAAAGTAGTATTGTAGCTGAACATCAAGAAAACAAAAGTAATGACTACTGAAGAATTACACAGCTTCAGGGTTGACAGTGAAGAGAGTGACTTGACAGCACATAACACATCTGTTTATTCTGTGGAGTTTTTTTAATGTTCTATTGGTTTCAACTGTGGTGGTGTTATGTAGTCTCCTCAGTGTACAGGGTGCTTTGCAGCATTTTGTAGACAGGTCCCCTCCCTCAGAGCTTCCAATCTAAATCTCACCAATGGGGAACGGTGTAGAAAGCAATGAAGGCAGCCAGGGATGGAAAGGAACAGATACAGTTGCTTAGGCTTAAACACATCAAGCTCCCTCAGATCATTGGTCCATGTAGCTCATTATTGTCTTCTCCGGTATGCAAAGCCAGTACTTCTCCGGTATGCAAAGCCACAGCCCCTCCCCAAACAGGAAGTGTCTTTTATAAAAAATTGATCCCATTGGTTCGTTAGCTCAGAGCTGACTATTCTGTTTGATAGCAGCTCTGCAGGGATTCAGGCTCTTGTCAGTTTATTATTATTACAGTCTTCGACCAGTACATAATGATTTAAAAGACAAATAGAAACATTCCCAATACTATCGTAGCTGGTTATGAGCCAGTAAAAACCTTAGTAACATAAAAGCTTATAAGTTACGGTATATAAAATATAAAGTAAAAAGTAGAACTACAGTTCAAACCTTTTAAACCATTTAAAAATCAGTTTAAAACAATTTTTGATAAAACTAGATATATGGACTACTTGCCTCGCTTTTTGCGTTCCTTATATACCTGGGCACAGAACCTAGCCACCTGTCTTGATGTATGGTGATTCCTATCCAACAACAAGTATTCTAATTTAATTTTGTTTGCTCTTCCTGGGAACCTTTCCAGCAGCGGGCCAATGATTTCCTTTCGGCTTGCCATATGGAAAGAGCAATTAAAAAAGATATGCTCCAGAGAGTCTACTTCAGACTGGGAACAAGTGCAGAGCCTGAGCGCATAAGGGATCCCTTTGTACAATCCCTCTATTACTGCGGACGGCAAGGCCATGCTCCTTGCTAGGGTGAAGGCCCTCCTGGATTCAGGCTCTGAAAGGTCTTTTCCAGTACTTGATACTTGTTGTCTTTAATTTGGAGATGTCATGGATTCCACCTGGGGCCTTCTGAACATAGAGCAGGTGCCATGGTCACTAAGCTTATAGTCATGGCTCTAGGAAAAAGAGTAGGGAGAGGGCTTTTGTTTTACTATGAAGGTGACCGTAAAATCCTGTCAGTTTGTGATGAGAACCTAGAAGCATCGGGTTGGTGGTGTGTTGATTTGCTTTCATTTTCTTTGCAGGAAGATATTACAGCTGTTACCAAAGAAGGCAAGATGCTCTTATGCAGTCTGGAGGAACCAGATACAGAAGAACCGGGGGAGGAAGCAAAGCAGGAAAAATCTGGTGACTGGGAGACTGTCAATCGGTGAGAGCACTGATCCTCTTGTCTTAGTATTTTTTTTATCCTGGTGATTAGAATATTGGGTGTTATTATGTAATGAAATGCTTGGGGGCATCATGTTGGCTGTGATGAACACAGAAATTGACATATTTTGTACTCAACTGAATCGTCGGTGGTTCTTCCCTAGGAATCTTGGGGACTGTTGTTCTCTGATAGGAACTAGGGATCTCTAGCAGAACATTCACTGCCTCCCTACAACCTACTATTCCCAGGATTCTTTGGAGAGAACCATGGAACTTCGTAACAGTGTATATCCAATATAATATTGTAGTGTAGGTGTAACTGATATTGGAATAGCCCCCAGGCCTCTTTCAGATTGTTCCTTCTGTTTTTCTTCACACATGGCAGTAAAGCTATGCATTGCCTAAGGGGCAAGCACATGGATCTTGGCCCCTGTTGATGTCCATCAGGGCTGAAAGGTGGGAAATGCACCTTTCTAGTCTAAAAAAGAAGTTGTGGGTGAAAACTTCTATAGCAAATTGACACTGTTTGTGAGCATGGACCACTTCTATAAGTGGAAGCAACTTCCTGTACAGAAAGCGTGGTGTCATCAGCAGGGCTGGAGATTGTCTTCATGCTACTTATTTTTCTGTTTTTGCAGCGTTTGATCTATTTATAAATATACAAATAGAGCACAGGTGATGTCACAGAGACACCCCTATAGAGCAGCAAATCCACCACCTTCATCAGATTTGCGGTGGGAGGGATCCTGCAGTCGTTCCCCCCCCCCACACACACACACACCTGTTCTCTCTGTTTATCTGGGCAGAGTCATCATAAAGCTTTGAGAGATGCATCAAAAGAGCCATATGTGGACCTACTTTTAACAATTATCTCTCATTGAGGAAATGTCCAAAGTACATACGGAATATGAACATACCCTAGTTAAGGAACATGAAGATTGCACTAAGGGGTTTCCAGCCCCTTTGTCCAAATCCATTCACACTGAGCTTCCAACAGTATTGTTATATTTTATGCTGCATTGTTTTATTTTCTACTAATAATTGTAGTTTACTTTAAGAGTGTGCATTTTGTTGAAAAGTACATTATGAGTTCCAAACAATCTTACATATTAAGTGACAAAAATGAGTGCTGTACTTTCAGAGAACTGGGAAATTTCCAGGTCTGAACAAGATACGTTTGCACTGAACTGTATTAGAGTTTGTTGCAGTAAACCACCTTGGAGAAACTTGGTGGGAAAGAAGGCAAGATTTTTGTTAAAATATAAATGCTTTGTTTTCCTCTTGTTTAAAAGTTTACTTGCACAATTGCACGAGATGGAAACTGCTTTTGATGGATTCTGGGAGAAACACCAGCTCAAGATGGAGCAATACTTACAGCTTTGGAAATTTGAGCAACATTTTCAAGAGGTAGGTTGAGGTAGCTTAACCTTTTTTTAATGACCTGAGTCACAGTCTGAGAATCAACACCACTGAGCTTGAAACTTACTTCTGGAGCAAAGAATGCATAAGATAGGTCTGTTGGTCAGATCATTTCCAAAACGTTTAAAACGGCAATATTTCCTCTAACCGTGCGTGTTAGTGGCTTAAACTCAGCCTGTGAATAATGATGTCCCTTCCCTCTTTGTATTCTGTTCCTTTAGCTCAGTAAAGCCATTGGATTTTTAACGGATCAGCAAGCAGAGCTGCCTGATTCTGGAGATAACATCTCTCAAGTCAAACAGAGGCTCTGTGACCTAAATAATTTAGACAAAACAGCACAGGTGAGGATGTCTTTCAAACTACCGGTAGTGTATTACTGTATAGCAAATGTATAGCATTCAGTTAGCAAAGCAAAGTGCACTATTATCCTTTCTAATCCCCTTCCTTTACATAGGAATATGGCAGAAGTACTGCTGCCCTTTTTCATTTCATTCACAAACCACAGCATCCATAGTCCACATTATACAGCACATGATAAAGAGCTGTAGTCCACAAAGGTTTATGCTTGGAATCCTACTGAATTTCCCAGCCCTGTCATTTTTACCTGAAACCCCCCATTTCAGTTCTTCTCTTTCCTTGCGTAAATTGAACCTACAAGTCTGTCTTTGCCTTGTTTTCATTTTCTGCACACTTTAAAAATATGCAATAATGTTATCTTTGCATCAGTCAATGCACAGTTGGCATATGAATCATGTTAAAACAGCTTAAGAGGACCAGACAGACAGGCAGCATCTAGCCATGAAATGAAAAAGGCTCAGAACAAAACTGTAAGAAAACAAAGACAAACAAAGAAAGTCATTTGATGCTTCAATGTATTAATCAGTCTTCAAGATATCACAAGACTCCTGATTGTTTTGGGTTTTGTTTTTTACTGTGGCATGTTAACATGGCTGTCCTAGCATTTAGATATGCAACAAATCTCTCTTTTTCCTTATTATTTTTTTCTGCATTTTTGTTTGTTTATTTTTGCTTTTATATAAAAGGATTTGACAGGAAAGGCGCACGTGGTGATACTTCATGGGCACCAATTGGCAGCTAACCACCACTACGCCCTCAACTTGATCTGCCAGCAGTGCAATGAATTGCGCCACCATTCAGACATCTTGCTGGAGGAGATCAAAAGGAAGCGCAGCAGGCTGCAGCAAACCTTGGACCTCCTCACCTCCCTGCAGCAGGTAATGGCCCCAAACCAGGACTGTATGTGATAGTGGGTGCAGGAGCATTGTGTTCAGATTCTGGCTTCATATAATTATGGCCAGTGGTGCAGGGGTGCCACCTTCTGACGGAGAGCAAAAACAAAAAGTGCAGATTACAGGGCATGAAACTGATCTTCCTGAGAATCCCAGTGCTCATTCATTTAGAGAAACAACAACCAAGAGCACATTACCAGTCCTTACGGATGCCAGGTTGTACCTGACAGTGTGTGAGCAATACCTATTGAAATCTCAGGAGCTGGAGAGATGAAACTGATCTTCCTGAGAATCCCAGTGTTCATTCATTTAAAGAAACAACAACCAAGAACATATTACCAGCCCTTACAGATGCCAGGTTGTACCTGACAGTGTGTAGGCAATGCCTATTGAAATCTCAGGAGCTGGAGAAATGGCTAAATAAGATTTCTAGTGGCTGCAGAACATTGTGATGAGCAACATAGGAATAAATTATATGACATAAAGGTCATATAAGGTCATAGGAGAGGCCAGTAATGGTGGAAATAATTCCACACTGTGTTCCCCTTGCAGGTGGTCTTTGTTTACACTTAGAGTAGTACACTTACTTTAGCACAAAGTTTAAAGTATCCTAGCACTGAGAATGCATAGCTCAGGTTGTAGCTTGCTTCACCCCTCTATGAAGCTCTTTGATTGTGTTTCAAATATCTGGTTTGTCCAAGCTTGCCTGATAGTAGGTTTCTTTGCTCCCATCAAGTCCTGCCAAGGTTCTCGCCCACACACTGAAGTCTTACTGTAGACCTGTATATCAGTGAACCCCATGAGTGGCCAACAGTTTGGAGAGCCAAATGCTTTCCAGCAAAATTGCTTTTTTGGCAGGAGACGGCAGCTGTTCTGAACCATGCTAGTGTTAGGGGGAAATATAGGAGAGGCCAGTAATGGTGGAAATAATTCCATACTGTGTTCCCCTTGCAGGTGGTCTTTGTTTACACTTAGAGTAGAAGACAATGCAAGAACAGCAGAGAACAATTAAATATGAGCATTTCTGAGGGAGTCAAGTATTTTGACCCTCACGGCTGCCTCCCTTGTTTCTAGTAACAAGCTATGGGGACCCACAATGCATCCTGCTGACAAGGCTGCCAGTTGGATGCTCCTTGGGCTAGTTGATGACTCAGCTCATTCTTGTCTCTGCCTATTTTATTTTTTCCTCAGGCTTTGGAGTGTTGTGATGAGGGTGCATACCTTCTAGCCAACCAACCAATGGATAAATGCCAGTCTCGGGAAGGAGCCCAAAAAGCTCTGCAGGACATAGAGAAATTCCTTGAGAGCTCTGCACAACACATAAACGCCGACCCTCAGGCCCTGTTCTCTGACTATGAGCTAATTTTAACACCTGAACTAAAGGTAAGCCCTTATAAGCAGCTGAATTTTACCATCCAGCTACGGTGGTCTGCGTTCTGCAGTGCTGTCTGTTAGGAGCAGGCTGAACAACCTGATGAACAGTCAAGATGAGAGGGCTTGAATTTGGTCTATTTATACATAGTTGGAGCAGTTTCTCACCCTGTAAGAAAACAACCCTGGGCCTATTCATGAATATTTGGTGGGTGATCGGGGGCAAAGTGTTTGATATGAAACTAATACAGTGGTTCAAAGCGTTTCACCATGACGAGGGTTCTCTGGAAGGGTGAAGCTCAGTGTGCCATATTTAGTATGGAAGGAATATTGAGAAAACACCCTCACTGTGTTCACTGCAAACACAACCTTTGCTGCTCTGGACTGAGCTTAATTTGCAAGTTTTTGAACCAGGGGAAAAGATGGCTATGGAGGGCACCTGTTGGGTAATGCTCATGATGTCACCAACAAACTTCCCTCCCTCCCTCCATTTCCAGAGCAGTTTTGTTCTTAAGTTTTAAATGTTTGTGATTTGGGTAGTGAAAGATGAGCATACGCAGAAGTCAGTGTGTCACTTTAAAATTTTTCATTTTTAAAAAAATGGACAGTCCCTTCTGATTGGTAGCTGACTCAGCAGTCTTCTGTAATGCCAGATGTGAAGTCAAGTTCCCAGTGGGGGTGAAGAATCTGCATAGCTTTCCTTAAAGTCTTGCTCCATTCTTTATCCAAGGGTGACTCATGGTACAATAAACTCCAACCAATCCACAAATTTGTGTCTCTTGCTAACTAATTATTGACTGTATTTTGGGAGGAACTGATTTTCATGTGACAAAGCCATAGTCACAATAGGACATGGGATTGGGGATGGTTTGCCTACACTTAAATTTCTAGTGGGCCTAAGCTAGGAACCCAGGGCCTATCAAGCAATGCTTCAGTCTGTGCACTAAAGGAAGGAACTTCAGTGACACCAGCCAAGAAGATTTCTTTAAATGCCTAGGCCAGAGCAGGCCAGATGATATGCCATTTTCCCTGTTAAAGCTTCTGAGTCAGCCCTGGTTACTGGTCAGGAGATCCATACTTACTGAACATTTGCCTGCCTGGTTCCCCTCTGCCTTTGCCTCAAGCCAATCACAGCCTGGCAGGACCTGGGCTTGAGAGTGAATGAACATGAGCAATTACCCAGAGTAAAAATAAAATGTCAGTTCTGACACTAACGGGTGTCTCCTTTATGGAATCCACAGGCTCGGATACAGACAGTCCAGGTCAAGCTTGAGAATGTTCGGAGCATGTTTGAAAACAGGCAAGCTTGCTTCAAAAAGCTGGCAGACAAGCAGGCTCGCCCCGTGCAGCTGGTAGCCCCTCGGCCAGAAAACCCACCTCGATCAAAATCTCCTTTGTTCTCCCCCAAACACGGTAACATGCTTTTAAGTTAAGGTGTCCAGACCCATTTGTAAGAGAGGCTAGAAAAAGTGTGAATAAGAGTGGGATTGAGAACTTAAATGGTTCCTTTGATTTTTTTTCCAGTGAGGTGAGGAAGCTAGCTGCAGAAGGCACTTATTGGCTAGTACCAATCATGTTGGCTATACAGCTTTTGTCTTCTCAGATGCCCAGAGCAGTTTTCCAGCTGTGTTTTAAAGTACACTACCACTTCTCTGAACATACCAGACCTTAAATATTTTTAGGTTTCTTTACACTTTACATGGTGTGAACTTGTTGTGATTGGTATTATTCATCTGCATTACACCTTCAGTATGCCACTGTTTTAAATTGATGTGTGGCTCATTTAATGAGAAGTTGATGATTACTGGAGTATGATTACTGGAAAAGGAGCATTCCCTCCCAACACACAATGGCTCTGCTGTCTCAAAATGCATATGAAGACTTTGAATATCTTCTTCTGGAGTAGGTCTACACAACTTGGTAGACAACTCTGCCTGCTGTGTGTTTTGGCTTGTCAGGATGTTTGATGTACACATGTGTACCCTATTTTTGCAATCCCAAGCAGGAAATGAAAAAAGTCTCCCTCTCCTGCTGATGGGCTGAGTTTTGCTTGGCAAGTCACAAATTGTATAGGCCTGGTCTGAGGCCATGTTCTTCTTTGCATGTTCAGGACATATCCATGTTTGTCCTATTTAAAATATTTGGAATTACAGTCATAGACCACACTTGCTGTTTTAAGGGCTAAGAGGCAGCAGCAAGGTGGGATACAGGAGAAGGAACCAGGATAACCTTGTTTAAGAATGACACTTTGCCCTGATACACAGGAATGTCACAGACATTTGTGTAACAATCACTGCAGTCTTCAGAGCCACTGAAACACTTTGCAAGACAAATCTCAGGATTCTCAGGATAGTTTCCCCCCCCTTATTTGGGGAGGGAAGGTGACTGCTGTCATTAACTGCCATCGAGACAGCAGATTGAGGCCAAGATTTGACCAATCTTGAGGGGAAGGATTTGAACTTGGATCCCTGAGCAAAACCTCACTCTAAACTACTGTAGTCGGGAGGTTTGTTCTGCATGAACCTCTCCAGTGATTCTCTTTTTATGTTTCCCTTTCTGGGAAACCATTTCTATTTGGTATGACTGACACCGCTTGAGCCTCGCGGGAATAGTAATTTGTGATCATTTTATTTTGCAACAGAACAGTTTGAGGACGGGGTACCTTCTCTTCATATCTGTTTGCATTCCTCCGCATCAGTTTTTCTCCCTACATCTTTTGCCCATTACTTCGTTAAAGGTGCTTCTTCTATATAATTGATATTCAACTTTTAAAAAATATATTTAAAATTGATTTAAAAAATTATTTTGTGCCTCAAAAAAATCCCTGCATGAAGCCAGGTTGGTCCATTAGAAGGGGAAACAGCAGTTACTACATTACTTTTTATTAGGTTCAACTAAAACATTAGAGCCTGATTTTTTAAAAAAACCTGGGGTGCTACTGGATTTCATACCCCTGCTCTTTGGACTTGACAGCCCAGTTTTGTTTTGGCTTCTGCCTTCCATGAAGCAAACCCAGCGACCCTTTATTTTCACGCTGTTCTCTATTTCTTCATAGTAAATTTATAAATTCATGCAGTTACATGTCAGATACATGTCAGTGGCATATAAATAACATTAAAAGAGTGTAACTGAAATGGGCAGGGCGAAACGCTTCACAATATAGTGTATGAGAATGAAAAGAAATGTGAAAGGACACATCCATAGATCCCAGTTGGCTGTTTCTATGCCACAGTTAGGTATTCTTCCTGGAAGGCCGGCTATCCTATTTGGATGATATACAGACCTGTGGACAGTGGGGGACAGGTGGGAGCATGAGGGTGCACCTTACCCTCCCCCATTTTGCCTGCCTTACCTTCAACCCTAGTGAATTTCCTAATGATGGTGTAATATCCAAATCTGACCATTGCTGACATGCAGAGGTTCCACATGCAGGACTGATCCCAAATCCAAGCATGTGGTATCTATGTCCATCAACTTCAGCCAAATTTTGGCATTGCCTAGTGACACAGGAACATAAGTAGAGCCCTTCTGGATCAAAGCAGTGTCCATCGAGACCAGCATCCTGTTTCCCACAGTGGCCACCCAGGTGCCTCCGGAAGGTCCACAAGCAGGGCACGGAGGCCAGTTCTCCTTAGCCTCACCCCCTGGAACTGTTAATTGGAGAGATGCTGTCTCTGAATATGAATGGTCTACTTCGCCATCATGGCTAATAGCTGCTGAAGGATTTATCTTCTATGAATCTGTCTGTTCTCCTTTTAAAGGCCATCTCCATATCCAACTGCAGGGAGTTCTACCACTTAATTGTGTATTGGATGCCTGTCAGGGTTGTAAGCCAGGCAAGCACATTTTAGGAGAAGAGATAAGGAACTAAGTCTTCCCACTCAGGGGTCGTTTTGTAGAAAAAGAGCTAGGGGAACTCATTAGCATAACTCATTAGCATATGCCACACACCCTGACATCACCGGTAGTGTGTCATAAGGCCACACAGCCCGCCCCCAACGGTCCCGGCCGCCACCGCCGGCCTTGCAGCTCCAGTGCCAAGCCCCATGAGAGGCCCGGCCGTGGACCTGCAAGGCCGGCGGGAGTGCAAGGAAGCCCCGCGAAGGCCCTCCCTGGCCCCAGGCAGGCAGGGGTGGGGAGAGGCAGGGAGGAAGCAACTTACCCTCCCTCTTCTCCTGCCTCCTCCTGGCTGAATGAGGGCCGGAAGCGGGGCGGTGGGAAGCAGGGGGCGGGGCTTCGTCATGTGCCCCGCCCCTCGTACCTCACCCGGGGGAACTGCGATCCCCCACGATCCCCCCCGAAATGACCTCTGTTCCCACTATACCTATATCATCCAAAGCAGTCTTTGGTTTTTGGAGATGCAATATACATTGACGATCATAGGAATTGATAGTGATATCTGTAACCCTCCGTGTCCCCCCCCCCATACCTTCCAACCTCTGATGTATTTTTTCACCCACTTTATGACATAGGATTGGATCCAAGCAGCTGTTTTGCTCAGTCTCACCCAGTTCTTCTCCTTCCTACAGCCCCTGCCCCACTTGGCTTTTATACATTCAGGTCCCTTGATCATCAGCATAGGCTTTTTTGTGGTCAGAGGAGGACCCCCTCACACTCCTGTGTGTTTCACCAGCAGCAATGTTGGTTGGATCCAACCCGTAACTCTTAAGTGCTGCCAATGGGGCAGTGATGTGGTGGAGATACTTAGCAGTCCCGCCCAAAGATTGGGGATCAAAGAATGTAGAAGTTGACTTCTACAGTTTTGCATAGTGAGTGCATCGCCAGCTAGCCAGCATCAAAGCTATAGTTCTCTTTATATCACATCATGTGGTAGATTTCCTGGTGGGTTATTAGAGCTGCATGATTGTTTCCCCCCCACTAATTTTGTTCTTTTCACTTACAATATTACTAGCTTGGAGGAATATTCTTTTGTTCCTGACCGGTGTTTATTGTTATGCTCCTTTTCTGTTACTATTAATACATTTCCCTCATAACAGTTTTTCTCCCTTTGGAATGTTTTGTCAGTTTTTTAAAAATGCATGTCGTTTGCTTCCAGCTATAGCTTATTGGAATGTAACTCCGTTTAAAGAAAGAGTGGCTTGATGGGACTGAACGTTAGTTTGTTTGTGGGCCTTGAACGGCAGAATATAATCTGGCCAATTGTTGTTTTTTCTTTAATGTCCAAGGTGTGGATTTTAATTCCAGTTTGAAGTTTTCATTTGATATCTCTCTTCCTGGGAAGAAAACATCAAGGAAGTCACAAAGCTCCCGCAAGGTAGGTACAGAAAGCACAAAACAGTTTATAAAATATATGCTGCCAGACTTCTCATAGACCTTCTAATCTACTAGGTTGGTGAATATGCCCTGGAACCAAAAAGTTCCACTGAGTACGTGACAGCCGCTCACTGTTTTATTTTTATTCTGGTGTCATTTTGCTGTCAGGGGCAGGAGGGGGAGGGCTGCTTGGCCCTGATCCCTGCAGCCAGGCAAAGCTTCTCTGGCTGCTCGTGGTTAGAACTTCAGGCGTCTCCTGGAGGGGAGCATGGCCTCACTGTCTCCTTGGCACCACTGCTTTGGAATCCTGGCTTTTGGTTTCATAATAGTTGCTGTTTTATTTCTGGTTTTGTTTTTTTGTTTTGTTTTTTCACTCGGAAAGTTTCTTTTTTTTTCATTTGCACCAACTTTTTTACTTCTGTCTTAATTTCATTGTTTACAAAAATCGATTTGGAAGGTTTACACTTATGTCCAAAGGAGAAAACCATTGGGGAAAATTACCTGGTTCATTGTTCACATTCATAAATACCTTATGTTCATTTACATATTCATTGTTTCACAATAGCGGTGCAATGAACATAAAGAACATAAGAGAAGCCAATGTTGGATCAGGGCCAATGACCCATTCAGTCTAACACTCTGTCACATAGTGGCCAAAAATACCAGGTCCCATCAGAAGGTCCAGCAGTGGGTCCAGGACACTAGAAGCCCTCCCACTGTTGCCCCCCCAGCACCAAGAATACAGAGCATCACTTGCCTCAGACTGAGAGTTCCTATGTATACCTTCTGGCTAATAGCCACTGATGGACCTCTGCTCCATATGTTCATCCAATTCCCTCTTGAAGCTGTCCATGCTTGTAGCTACCACCACCTCCTGTGGCAGTGCAATGAAGGCACACCGTCTACCAGTGCAGCAGAATGAATCATAAAATAGGTTGGGTCACTTCCCTCCATATGAAAATTCCTTACAAATGAGTGTGTCAGGGGAAAAACTTCCACGCTTTTGTGTTTTGTGCTAGGTTTCCATTTACAGGGTATTATTAATGAAGGACTAATTTGAAACATGTAATCCCTCACCTTCAGTCTAAAATGGCACAGTCCGTTCTGATCACCACCTAATGCAGAATGGTATGATATGCAGCAGAATCAGGTGGCAGAACTCAGAGGTGGTAGAGTGGGCTGTACTATTTGTGTCCTCAGGAAGGGGATTACATCTTTCAAAGTTTCCATATGTCTCCTGTAAGTGGAAGGCTAGCACCACAAAAGACTAGCCTAGAACTTTTCTCCCTGATGTGCTAATTTTTTTGTTTGCAGGGATTTTTTACTCAGGCAGCCATTACAAATGTGAGTGTTCCCACCTGCCATTTGAAATGGTATAGCCCGTTCTAGAAAAAAAATTTATGCAGCATTTGTAGCCTGACTAACCTTTGAAAGTAGGGTTTCCATCTCTGGAGCTAAAGCCTTGGAAAGGTGTGGTTTGGGGAGAGTCCTCAGTGGAGTATAATGCCAGGGAAACAGATCACTGTAGTTGGGAGATCAGTTGTAATTCCAGATTGCTAGGTTTTGCCTGGAGGTTGGCAAGCCTAGTAATTAGCCTAATTATGAAACCTTTTGATGAACATAGCATCTTTTTGTTGCTCTAATAAAGCTTGTGCGTTTAAAACAAATATGTGATTAGGCAGTTAACCAATTTTAAAAGGACTTTCTCCTTATTTTAGAAAATTAACTGTTATGCCTGCCTTTTACTTACCTCCAGATTGAAGTAATGCATGATTATCAAGAAAAAAGGAATTCTTTGCAATACTTTATTTCAGAAAGTGAAGACAGTTTGGATATACTGAAAAGGTAAGTGCATTTTTATACACTTCTTACAAATCAGTTTGCTTGCTTACTGCAAAAACTCCTGGATCTGTTGAAAAATAGGATCTTGGTTCTTCTCTTTGAAAGTAACTTCCAGTTCTTGCAGGTATTACCCACGTGGGCTCAAGCTTACCTTTTATTAATTTTAGTACATTAATATCTTACATCTTCTTCCTTCAAGGCAGCATGCACGGGAGGTGGGGGGTTCTTAGAGGTGTGGGGGGTCTCCTTTCCAGAACCAGACCTGCTCAGCTTCCAGAAGGTGGCATCTAACCACACCCTGGGACCTCTTTTTTTTTTTGCTTTGAAAGCACAAATACTGGAAAACTTTGTTTCTGTTTACTAACATTCTTAGGAAACTGAATTCTGTGACCCGTATTTATATTCTGCTATTTTTTCTTACAGCCTTGATCTATTTTTTCCCTTTATTTTAGCCATGTGATAAATGAGCTTATAGAAACCGAACGAGTGTATGTAGAGGAATTGTTCACGGTTTTGATGGTGAGTGTGCCTCTTGCTGCTGTGTTCCCTTTGATGCCTTTAAGAGGTCTATCTTACTTCTGTTCCCCTCTTAGTGTCCTACTTTACCTAGATTTAGCATGGTGCTGACATTCACTCATTTCAACAGTGGATTGATATATTTATCTCTTTACATTGCTATCCCACTCTTACTCCACACACTTCAGCCAGACTAGGAGACAGAATTGAGCCAAGGTAACTATGTTCCCATTCTGAGGTCTTTTTGCTGCATATCTAGTTAGGAGGGAGTTGAGACTGTTTGACAAGGTGATATTTATTTATGCTCTTCTGTTGTCCTTAGTGGGGACCCAAAGATCATTCTCATTGCCTTCTTTTGTAGGTGAGGCTCTCAGTCTCCCAGGGAGCTAAATACAAGACTCTGTCTGCCATATTGCACTGTCCACCCCCACCCCCTTTTTTTTCTTGGATGACCTAACGTGTTTTGATTTTGTTTGTGATAAAATACTTTGTGATGAAAATCCATGCAGCATTTTTGTTTGTGTATAATAGTTGGACATTACAGCTGTATTCCATATTCTAGGAAACCATTTGTCGATAGTTTATGTACATGCTTTTCCAACAGTAATTCAATGAGCATTTAAGGGATTTTATAGTCTGTGATTTGTTCTGCATAAAAATGTCCAGGATCCTTAGGAGATGTCCCTAAAATATGTATAAACTAGTGCAGAATACGTCAATTCAGGCATGGACTATGTTTGTCTCATTTTGGAATGCTGAGTTTAACTGTGACATTAGACCATACATTCTTTCCTCAATACCAAAATGTGTGTTATAGAATTGTAAGATCTAAAGTTGTAAGATCTGTGTTGTATAATATTTTTTTAATTTATTATTTGCATTTATATCCTACCCATCCTGCGGGTGGGCTCAGGGTGGGTAACATCATTAGAATAAATACAATTTCAGTTTAAAACATTAAACATTAGAGCATGATAAAACATTATAACATATATATGCACACATATATATATATCCCCCTAAACCCACAGATACAAAACTACCAAGCTGAAGAGAAAGTCATCTCCACTCTTTTCTTGTGCTGGCTTTCTGGTTGCAGGGGATTTTTAACACAGGGCAGAAGCATCCCAAAATATAATTATCTACTTGCAATATAAAGAGGGGCTATTTTTCTACTACCTCAGGATTCTGTCACCTCATGCCCCCTACATGTGCAAACCCACCCTAAATCTCCCATAGTGCTTAATGAGGAACAGCTGTTTTTAAGTGTCAGGAATTGCACGGAAGGGAGCAAGTTGTACTGAGGCAGAATCCATTGCTGTCCATTAGCCTGTGTGCTTCCTATCAGTAAAAAGCTCATTGATATCTGGTATTTGATATCGCAAAGTTTTTGCCTTGTAAACAGATGTTTTGGCCTCCCCAGCCCTCATGAGAGCATTGCTGATTGCCTCCCCCTTTCTGAACAAGTTGCTTGGTGTTGCATGCATGAACAAGACAAGCACACCTCTGGGAATTGTCCATGGCAACAGAGTCCTTTGGAATTAACACAGAGAACTGGAGCAAACATTACAATTGCCCCAGGGATACTGCTGGAAATGATTTTTCTCTGGTGGGCCATCCACAGCCCTATCATGTAGCCCTCCTTATGGACTGGAGCCATCACATTCTGAGTCTCTATGCATCCCCCAGTAGTAATGCCAAGTCTGTTTGAAGCCAAGGCCTTGGGAAAGAGGCTGGCAATGGGCTCCAGAGGACCCACTTCCTTTTCCTCTCTCTCCTGCCCAGAGAGTGAAGTGCCCTCTCCTTAGTCTTGTCATTGATATCACTTAAAGATGAGAGGCCAGCAGGCTGCATCTGCTGAAAGAAGATGAAGCAGGGCCAAGAGGGCTCCATGGATTGGCGGTGGGCCTCCACCTCCGGTGTGGGCCTTGGCTGCTTCCCTACAATGCTGAGCCTTGATATTAGCCTTGCCTTGGAGCTGCCAGGAATGAGGACCAAAGGGCTATACGCTGCTGTGTGATGATCTCTCACGGCTTGACAGATACTTCAGTGTGTTATGTTTTGTAATGATTCACCACAGGGAAGCCATCTTGGGTGATATCTCCATGACAACCATTGTGTGTACTCCAGCTTCAAACCCTTGTTTGCATTCCCCCCCCCTCTTTACAACAGATAAGCACAGTGGCATGCAAATATACCATTATACCATGATATTCAAGCCATCTTAAAACATGGTACTGTGGATTTTTTTCTGTGTGTATGACTGTTACACAAATTGCTTGGAAAAGTAATATTTTGGACATAGGTCACCTCATTGAATAGCCTGTGTCTGGGCTGGACCATTTCAGGTTTACAGGAAGGGCAGGAGAAAGATACACTTGGTTGATTAAATGCCCCCCCCCCCAATCCCTGCATATAGAAAGCTAACATGTCGAGGAGAAGAGTTCTTTCTTCATTTATATACAAGTTTCTCCAGGGACTTTTTGTTGTTGTTCTTCAAAGGTCCATTTAGTCATGTGAAACCTCAGATGTTTGATGTGGTGCTTCCCAGCAATGCTCCCTCTAAGCTGTGGGGTCTTGTGAGCATAAATTCTACTTTGTGAGCTACTGGAATTAAAGTTGTGAGTGAGCAATTTGGCTACTGCATAAATTAGTTTGCTCTGGAGCCATCCTTCCTGAGCTAAGACAAAAATGTGTGAGCTGGAGGCTAAAATACTATGAGCTAGCTCACACTAACTCAGCTTAGAGGGAACCTAGCTTCCCACCTCAGTAAAAACTAGGGTATAGAATCTGAGATGGCAGTGGTGGTGTTAATATCTCCCATAGAAGGCAGGAAAAAAGCTCTTTGTGCTTGGCTAGTAACCTTAAGATGTGCTGTAAACTATATTCTAACTTTACCTGGAATTGCTTGGGGGAAGCATTCCCAGAGAGTTGAACAGAAACAACAGAGGGAGCCCCCTTCCTCCCAAAGAGAGAACTGTTGGGTGGGGTGGGAAACTTTATCCGATCCTTCTGGCTGGAATTTTTTCATTACTGGCTGTGCATTTTTTCTAAAGTGTCTGCGGAGGGGTACCAAGATAGGAAGCAAAAAAGGAAGAACACCTCAAAAAGCTATCTAGAACAACGTATGATATGATGACTTCCATTTCAGTGTGTTTGAAGAAGTGAGCATGCACACGAAAACACAAACCTTGAATAAAACTTTGTTGGTCTTGAAGGTGCCACTGGACTCAAACTTTGTTCTACTGCTTCATACCAACACAGCTACCCACCTGAAAGTATGATACTGCAATAATTTTTGAGAATGAAACACTTTGGCAGGGGCAAGATAAATTACAGGAGGCATCAAAGGATTAAATTTTCAGAACATTTTTGGAAGTCCTGTCTTGCTCATTGCTTTTTGTAAGGTATTCTTCCTTTTTCATTCCCTGTTTTTTTCTTCTGTGGTAACCTCTGCTAGCTGTCTGTTTGTCTAGCACACAAAATGGTTTGAAGCCATCTTCGGCTCCATTTTTCATGGAGGCAAAATTGACTTCCTTGAGAAGCAGGATCTGTACAGGAGATCCAGAGTCATAGCACACCCTCTTCTAGGACATTCATTTGGGCCCCTCCCTGTTCTCCTTTCAAAGGTAGCTGGAAACTTTCCCTTTTTTAATCCCTTTCTGGTGATTTAGATTTGCTTTGTGGATATTTTAAACTTTGTTGGTTTTATTCTGGCTTTAGTTTTTGAAAACTGCTTTGAGAGTTCTGTTGTTGAAATCTGATATCAAAACATTTTGACATGTATTAATAACAAAGGCTCTTGTAACTGTCAGGCTGAATGTGTTTTTCATTGTTGTCAGGGCTATCGGGCAGAAATGGATAACCCAACAATGGTTTTTCTCTTGCCCCCTGTCTTGAGAAACAGAAAAGATGTTCTATTTGGAAATATGTCTGAGATCTATGACTTCCACAACAGGTAGTATCCAGCAATATCTGCACTTGGGGGTCTTTCCAGCCTGAATAGCAGCCAGTTGTAACAGAAAATGGCTCAATTTTTTTGTCTTCCTTCTTCTCTTATTGCAGAATTTTCCTACACAATCTGGAGAGTTGTCTTGAATCCCCAGAAAGAGTAGGATACTGTTTTTTGGAAAGGGTGAGTAGGCATCTTTCCAGGTTAAGATCAAGGCCTTGTAGCTCCAGATTCTCCTGGTTTAGTGAAGGGTGAAACCTGCAAGGGGCACTTCAAAAATTATTCAACTGTGATTCATTATTATTCAATAATAATTGTGTTGTTAGATATCAGTAGAGCTTATCTCTTTTCTGTGTGTGTGTGTCCCTGCAGCAGGAAACCATTCAGATGTAGGAGAAGTGCTATTGGAAAGAAACTGAAATACCATCAAAGAGACAAAGTACCCACTTTTGGAGGGGTTGTCCACTGTATCTCTCTATGCTCAGATCTCACTTTTTCGAGTTGGCTTCTTTTGAGGGCACATGATTCTGGGATTCTTCTGCAGTGTAAAACTAGAAGAAGGGCGTGGCTGGATCAGACCAGTGGTCTACCTAATCCAATATCCTGTTTCATACAGTGGCCAACCAGTTGCCCTAGACTAGGGCCACCAAACAGGGCATGGAGGCCAAGGCCCTCCCCTGATGATGCCTCCTAGCTCTGGGTTACAGGAGTTTACTGCCTCTGAATGTTCACTTTAGTCCCCGTGGTTCTTTAGCCTTTCCTCATAGGAAAGGTACTCCAGCCCCGTAATCATCTTGGTTGTAGTCTTCTGTACTTTTCCCACCTCTGCCACCAGAATTGCACACAGTAGTCCAAATGAGGCCATACTGTATTTATTTATTTATTCATTTATTTATAGTTTCAATTTATATACCGCCCTTCTCTTAATTCACAGAGCTCAGGGCAGTTAACAACACAGTATTACACAATTTAAAATCCAAGAGATAACAACAGCTAAAAAGAACATCCGATGGTGTAGATCTATACAGGGGCATTACAGTATTGGCCATTTTATTTTAATAATCTCCAATGTGGAGTTTGCCTCTTTCACTGCAGCCACACACTGAACTGGCATTTTCACCAAGCTATCCACCATGACTGCAAAATCTCTTTCCATCTCACTGTTATCCTGCTCAGATGAAATCAGCATATACTTAACTGGGATTTTTTGTTCCAGTGTTCCTCCTCCTGTAGCTCTTCACAATCTACCTTGGTTTTCACCATCCTGAATAATTTGATATTTTGTGCAAACTAGGCTACTACACTCATTCATTTATTATTAATGCTCACAGACCAATTAGTCATACGCAAATGAAAAAGATACAAAATGCATAATTGCAAAACAGTATTTACATTAAAATATTATTAAATATCATAAGCAAAAATTTAACCACAGCAAAAGTCACAAGACTGACATCAGCTAACAATTTAGCTGCAAGCTAATCCATTTTCAAATGGGAATTATACTCCACTTATTATCTTGGGAAATGCTATGTTTATTACAGTCAATAAAACATAATACCTACTTTTCCAGATTTACAATTCTTATTCTTTATTTGCCATTTAATTATTTTATTTACTATACTTTGACTATAATACATACGTTCATTGAATTCAGCTCCTGTTTCTTATAGCCAAACAAGCCCAGGAGAAATTTCACTACTGGAAGTGTAATGTCTGGATCACAGCCACCAAGCAGAAGTTGAAGCTTACTTGCTATGGGCAAGTCAGCATCAGGAACTAATGTATTAATGAACTGTGTTCTTAGATGCTTATATCTTTGGGAGAAAAAAAGGACATGCTCTATGGTTTCAATGGAGCCAGATCTGCAGCCACATAGAAGCTCAGAGTGGGGCTATTTAGTGTAGCTCCCACTAAAGACAGCAGTAGGTGGTACACTGAACCTTGCTAAAAATAATTCTTGTCTATAATCTGGGATGGTTAAAAAAATCTATATACAGACAGCAGGATTTAAGATAAGTAAAGCCAAAGAAAGCAGGAGAGCACACATGACAGGCATGAGCAGTACTGTTTAGGTCCCATTGAGTTACTGCACTGCTCACCCCCAATTCCCAATCATTTGTGAACAAATTAAATAGCACTGGTCCCAATACTGATCTTTGTGGGACCCCACTTCCCTCCATTTATTCCTGTTCTCTGCTTCCTGTTATTTGACCAATTTTTTATCCATAAAAGGACCCATTCTTTAATCCCATGATTGCTAAACTTGTTCATGAGTAGGGGTGGGTGTGAACTGGAAAAATAGAGGTTCGTGGTTCAGAGTTTTGACAAACCATTAACTTCTCCATTACATGAACCAGTTCGTGCTCTGGGAAGTTCATGGGACCGCAGCCCTACTTGGAAGTGAGCTCCAAAGGCATTTAAATGCCATCGGAGCTCAATTCTGGTTGGGGGTGTGGCTGTGCACAAACCAGTGGACTCTGAAGACTCACTCGAGCTGCAGCCCCACCTGGAAGTGAGCGTTGAAGGCATTTAAATGCTTTTGGAGCCTACCTCCTCTTATAGGCCTTTGAGTGGCCCAACTCGACTGAGCTCCCAGAGTGAGCTCTGAAGGCTTTATAGGCCTTCAGAACCCAGTTCTGGATGGGGCGGCCTGGTTCAGTTTTGCTCCTAGAGCTCCAAAGGCCTATAAAGGAGCTCATTCAGGCCAGCCTGACCCGGAGGTTGGCTCCGAAGGCCACGGTCTGGTGGTGGACTCTAACGGCATTTAAATGCCTTCGGAGCTCACTTCCAGTCGAGCCATCAGACCCGGAAGTAAGTTCCAAAGGTATATGGAGGTTCATGTGGCAGATTGTGGGAGACATGGCCTCCAGAACCCCTGGTTCGCAAACCAGGATCTGACCTGGTTCGTGCTCAAACTGGGGTTTGTTTGTTGGTTCATGCCCATACCTACTCATGAGTCTTTGGTGAGAGGTAGTTTGTCATACGACTTCTGGAATTCCAGCTATATAATATCTGTGGGATCACCTTTATCTACAAGCTTGTTAACTTTCTCAAAGAACTTCAGAAGGTTCATGAGGCAGGACCTCCCTTTGCAGAATTGATGCTAATTTTCCTTTAGCAGGTTTTGGTCTTCTGTGTGCTTAATAATTCTATCTTTAATAAGAGTTTCTACTAACTTAGCATTATTTTCCTCAAAATCTTTCCCCTCCTTACCTAATTATTAGTTGACACTTACTCTGCTAGACCCTGTACTCCCTTCTGTCCAGCTTTTTAAAGAAAGCCTTTTTGCCTTTTATGGCTGCCTTGATTGGGACTGTTAACCATACTGGCATCCTTGTCCATTTGGTGGTATCTTTCCTAACCCAGGGAATGCATTCTATCTGGGGTTCAATTCGTGTGGTTTTAAATAGCTTCCAAACATCCTGGAGGGATTTGACTTGCTTCATTTTCCCTTTCAGCTCCCTTTCAAGTAGTCCCCTAATTTTTGTAAAGTTCCCTCTTTTGAAATCAAATGTGACTGGGTTTGGACTTTGGGGGCAACTTTTCATCAACATGAATGCTGACCATAATAGCACTGTAGTACCAACTGCAGCCAATTGGTGCAATTAAGGTGAGGAGAGACAAGGACCAATTGATAGGATTGGATCTGTCTGTCACTTCAGATGCAGCAGGATTAGTCAGTCTCAGAGGAGGCTGTCTCTTGTATCACTACATGTTTGACTTCTGCTTAGGTGATTGGAACTGAGGGTTATTTCTTTTTGTATGCAGAGGGAAGATTTTCAGATGTATGAGAAATACTGTCAGAATAAGCCACGATCAGAATCTCTGTGGAGGCAGTGTGCAGAAAGCCTCTTTTTCCAGGTATGTACCTTGGGGGATAGCCCGGATAGTCCCAGACTAGCCTGATCTCATCAGATCTTGAAAGCTAAGCAGGGTCAACCCTGGCTAGTATTTGGAAGGAAGACTACCAGGGAATATCAGGGTTGTGACAGGAAGGCAGGCAATGGCAAACCACCTCTGAATGTCTCTTGCTTTGAAAACCCCACAGGGTAGCCATAAATCAGCTGTGACTTGATGGGCCAAAAAAAAAGCTTGGGGGGGGAGGAGGAGGGTTTTTGTCATCTGAGTACCCTTCCCACAGCAGCCCTGGAGGAGTAAATTGTGACCTCTGTGGTTCAGTGGTTAAAGTGTTTGATAAGGACCTGGGAATCCCAGGTTCAAATCTTGACTGTGTAGATCTGCATAGATCTACAGTATGGACTCATTTGGACTACTGGCAGCTAGCATGTGAGCTGTCTGTTTTTGGTGTCCAATTGGTCCATTTGACAGATGGCATTTTAGATCAGCCCTGCCTGCTGCAGGTCTGCACATTCTGACTGAATATGTTTAAGAAGGACTCTCAGCACTCCTCAGCCAATTATAGACCAATTAACCTGCTGTCCATACCAGGAAAGCTGTATGCGGCACAGTTATTTATTTTATATTATTTATTTATTTATTTATAGTTTCGATTTCTATACTGCCCTTGACCCCGGAGGGTCTCAGAGCGGTTTACAGAGGGTATATATATACCAGTTATACCTGATCTAGGGCCACAATTCATTTTTGGGAAGGGGCAACCTACCAACACCCAGCGGCATGCGTTCTGTTGCTGTTACTATTGTCTCCAGGCGGTCTTCTGATGTTACTTCCGGCGCTTCCAGTTACAACTAAAGCTCCGGAATTGGTCCTGCAGTTTATCAATTCTAGGCCCTGAACAAATCTGTTCTTAAAAGGGTTCATCCACATTACATCATGCATTTGTGCTCTCTTGCTGATAAATATACATCATATCCTAAGGAGAAATTGGTTACTGCTTTTATGGACCTTAGGGCAGCCTTTGACAACATCTCATGCACAAGGCTTTGGATCAAATTAGACCAGTAGGGAATTTCAGAACAATTATTATATCTGATTGTCTCTTTACATACTTCCAACTACTGTGAGAATAAGATGTCCAACAACTAGCTGCCTCTCAGACCCAGTCTCTATCACAAAAGGTGTTTGACAGGGTTGTATTTTGGCACCAGATTTGTTTAAACTATTTATATGACCTTCTAAATAAATTAGAAGCTAATCATTTTCATACTCCTAGCCTGGCTATACATCCCATTCCAATTTTACTTTATACAGATGACGCAGCTCTTCTCTCTCATTCGAGATTAGGATTAAGAAGTCTTCTCCAAGCATTTGTTTCCTATGTCACAATAATCTGTTCTCTATAACTTATACCAAATCTAAAATAGTTTTTTCCAGAAGTACCCAACACGGAAAAAAGCAGACTCATGAGTCCTGGATGGGCATTTGAGCACGTATCTAATTTCAAGTATTTATTTTTCCTCTTTTAATAACTGGAAATTTCATTACGCTTATCTAGGAGCAATCATGAGAATTTTTTATCATTCTGGGGGGTAATTTGTACCTTTTGCTCTGGAAGCTTACAAAGCAAAAATTAGATTCTCTCTGCTCTATGGAGCTCCAGTTTGATTTCCAGCTCTTTACTTCCAAAATTGAATCTTTACAGTCAGTATTTCTCCACGTCATCTTTCAAGCACCTAATTAAATTTCACACTCCAGCTTGTATATAGAAGCTGGCCTTATTTCCATCTCTTTGATGGTCTGGAAGGCCATGGTGAAATTTTGATTTTATTTGCTAGACCTGGATTTTCTTCCTGACCTTCTAAAATGGACCAAACTTGATCCTTTTGTGTCCTCCTGGACAAAGTTAGTAGACAAAAGGCTCTCATATCTGTGCATTCCTTATCCTAGTTTTTCCTACAGATCTTTATTTAGTTCTAAACAAGATAATTATTAGCCTAGAACAAAGGGTTATGCAGTGATTCAAAAAGGAAACGTTTACCCTCTTTTGGGGGATTGAGTACCCCTTCTTTTCCAGTGCTTCCAGATTATCTGAAATTGTTAAGAATTCTAATTTATCGAAGACTATTTTTCTTGGCTCAACACAATATTCTACCCCTTAACAATTTTTTGGTAGATTCTCAAGTAGTCATATTGAACAGAGACCCTGTCCATGCAGAAATGCAGAGACAGAATCATTTATTCATGTCTTACTTGGTTGTGATGTATATTCCTCAATAAGATCAATTTTTATTTCTCCATTAATATCACACTTCCCTGTATGTTCATGTTTATCATTTAATATATTTGTTGTCTGGTAAAGTCCGTTATCTAATTGCAGCCTTGAAGATTCAAAGAAAGACAGATAACTAATTTCTTCCTAGAGGCTCATATGCTTATAGGTGCTCTTTTGGCAGTGTAAGTGGAATATGTTTAAACCATTCCTTTGGTATGTGTTGTTCAAAGTTCTGTTGTGGGAATGCCAAAAAAAACTGGAACACAAACTCAGTTTGGATTCCTACTTGCTCAAACCAGTGCAGCGGTTGACAAAGTATCAGTTGCTTCTGAAGGTACTGATTCCAGCATCTTATATTCAGTATAAGGCAACTTCATATATTCAGATGTGCTGCTTGCACCATGGTGAGGAAAGTACAGTGCATCACGGGGATGTTGCTCGAGTTGGGTAGCCAGCAGCAATGGAGGAGGTGAATTTGCTCAGGAAAGCTGCACAGAAAGAAATGATTAAATGCCTCCTCTACCCAGCTCTTCCTTTGTTGAAAGCATGTAGAAGTCCATTTTTTTTGTATTTTTAAAAAGTACAGGATAGAAACATCCCTCTATAACAGTTTGGCCTGTTCGCATGTGCAACCCATTGCTCAATGTTACATTCAGCAGCTGGTGAGCATGTATGAGTGCACCAGCCCAAAGTATCAGCTGTGCCTGTGAATCAGCCTTTAATGTAAAAACTGTTGATTTGCAGGAACTGCTAAAATACCGTACAAGTTGTGAAGGTGTTCAAGAGCTCCAAGAGGCTTTGGTTGCAATGCTGGATCTGCTGAAATCTGTCAATGACTCCATGCATCAGATTTCAATAACTGGCTATGATGTAAGTAGCTACTGGGGGTGGAAGGTAAACGCCATAACTGGAAATAGAATGGTAGGCAGAAACACACCCTGATGCATTGGGGAGGGTTGAGTTCTGCAAAGAGCTGTTAGCTGTGCTAACTAAATGGGACCTCCCCATTCATATCCCTGAGTCCTAGATTTTTTGGAGCAAGTGAAGGGAGGCCTTGAAGTCCTTGTTTGTCAACTTTTCCAGAGGCATCTAGCTGTCCGCACCACTCTGGGAAGTCAAATATTGAGCTCAGTGGACTTTTGCTGTAATGCAGCAGGACAGTTCTTATGACTTGACTGACAGCTGTGCATGCAGGGCCTGATCCAGGGAACTGAGAAGTATCAGGGGAACAGTTGCCCTCATGGAGACCTTTCAAGAACATCCTTATGACAATGATTTTTCTCCTCCCCTTTTTTCAAAGGAGCTCAGTAAAATGTATATTTTCCCATCCCATGTTAACTTCACAACAACCTCGTGGGTTTTTTTTTTCCTGTGCTGCCATGTATATTGCTTTTTTGTTGTGTGTATGACCCACAGGGAGACCTCAGTGAACTTGGGAAAGTACTGATGCAAGGATCTTTCAGTGTGTGGATGGGGCACCGGAAGGGCCCGACAAAGATGAAGGACTTGGCCAGGTTCAAACCAATGCAAAGGCATCTCTTTCTGTATGAGAAGGCCCTGGTGTTCTGCAAGAAGAGAGAGGACCATGGCGACGGATACGAGAAAACCTCCTCATATAGTTTCAAGCACTTTCTGAAAGTAAGGGAAGTCTTGAATTTCAGTATTTCCATTTTAATTGAAATCAGAGAATAAACTCTAGCAAAGAGTAATAGCTGTATATAATGGCCACTGCACAAATTTAAATAGTAAGTGAATTCTTCTAACGTATGTCCTCCAGCGTTTAAGTGTCTGCCGCTCGATGAATGTCTAAGATCAATAGAGAACTCTCATTCACAGCTAATCCACTTTAGAAGGTTGCTTGGAGGAGAGAGTGGAAACATGGGTAAGGGGCAGTTTAGTCCCCGCTTGCAACTTCAGCCATGAGAACTAGAGTCTTGCTGTGTCAGTGGTATTTATTATTTATCTAATTCATTTATACCCCGGCTTTCTCCCCAGTGGGCACCCAATGTGGCTTACATCATTCTTCTCTCCTCCATTTTATCTGCACAACAACCCTGTGCAGTAAGTTAGTTTGAAAACATATTACTGGCCCAAGGTCACCATGGCAGAGTGGGGATTCACACTGAACCTGGGTCTCTAAGATCCTGACACTCTTAACCGCTACATCACACTGGCTCTCACTTCTTTATATAGTTGAGAGTCCAGAAGACTTGTAAAAATGCTGTGTAATCTGCACTAAAAATGTGGGGGGGAATTGGTGGGAGACCAAAAGCCATTGGTGCTCATGTTGCATGTCACAAATATTCTAAAGACCAGGCAGTTCCTAATTCTTTTGGTATCAACTCTAGGCTTACTTGTCTAGCCTAGGCTTTTCTCTAAGAATCCTAGTATTCAGTATGCAGGGCCTTTTCTTCCCCATAGGAAATTATCTAAATACAGGAGGTGGGGATAGCAGGTCATTCAATCAAAACAATTTCTCAACCAGAAGTGGAATGGTTTGACTATGCGATGAGCACTTGGCTGAACTGAGCCTTAGTTTCCCCATCTGAGCATTCTACAACTAAACCTTCAGTGTTTTTTTTAAAACACAGCATTGTAGCTTCATGAGGGCCCTGGGGACATGCTTCATGCTTGCCATCATGCTATACCCTGCTTACCAACTGTTCCTTGTTATAACTTTGTCAGGTTTTGTGATGAAGGGTTTTGTTTGCATAAATGCTGACCTAGAGGGCTGAATTAGGTTTCTGGAGATGTCTGACCGTTTGATGGTGGGTACTGTTCAGAAGGTCCCATTCTCTCCCGCCCCTCCCATCTTCCTGTGGAATATTTTGATGATCTATAATTCAAGACAAAAACCTGTTCTGGAGAGCTTACATGAGCGCTGCTGCATGAGATTCTGCCCCCCCCCCAGGCCAGTCCAGGGATGAGGGGAAGAACTCTACACTGGCTCAATACATTACTCAATCACCCAGAGATGTAGGCTCTCTGGATTTCAAGACAATAGCCACCAGAACCTTTTTTAACTAGGGTCCCTTTCCAGCCCAAGAGCAAGGTTCAGTCTCTTAACTGGCCTCTGGGACTTAACACATTAGCAGCTCAATCCAGAGCTGTGCAGTTAATCTTACTAAGGTAGCGCCATTTGGCGAGCAGCAGGCACAGGAAAAAGGCTTGAAGTCCAGTTACCACAGTACAGACAAATTAGAAAACCAGAATAAGTTTATTCAGTATAGTACTTAGCACAGACTAATAAGGATTTCAAACTAACAAGCCTAGGCAAGTTTTGCCTTAAGTAAACAGTAAGAAGCATATTTACCAACATCAGGGTAGCATCCAAGAGTTCAATATTGTCCATTGGAATAATCCAGGTACCCCCAGGGGGGTTTGAGGAGGAACATCCCTTCCTTGCCTTCATGTGCTGTAAGGCACAAGGGGATCCTTTGTTCTCCCACAGACCACATGGCAGGACAAGAGCATTTCAGGGGTAAGTTCACAGAGCAGCAGAGATAGCAGGAACAGAAGAGAGAGAGAGTTCTCTCCATAGGGTTTGACCAGATATAGGGCAATTCCAGTCCCCAGATTACCCCTGGCCAGGGGCCAATTGGAGTCGACATGGGAGTGTCCAGTGTTGGGTTGCCATGGGTACAACTTCTGAATGGTCAGTAGTCTTGAAGGCCACACCTGCAGTCATGTGGTCCCCAAATTCCAACCACCCCATGGCGTACGTGTGTTTTTGCCTGTTTGCTAGGCCATCTGTTCTCTGCCAGCACTGAAGTGTGAAGAATGTAGGGTTATATGGCAGGCCTGTTGAGGCCATATGGCTTCAATGGAAAATCAACACAGCAGGGTATCAGCAAGAGGCATTCCAGGGGAAGGCAGGGGTTTTTTAGAAATCCATATTTCTATACACACACACACACACACACACACAATCTTCCTGTGGAATATTTTGATGATCTATAATTCAAGACAAAAACCTGTTCTGGAGAGCTTACATGAGCGCTGCTGCATGAGGAGAATCTGTTGGTTCACCCCACTCGTTTTTGTATAACAAATACTCTTTCTCTGTGAACCAAGATGGTAATATTCATCAGTTGAGGCAGGATTCAGGTGTCAGAGCCAGCTCTTCTTTGTCACCTAGACCAGCAAGCTTGACTCAGAAGCTTTTATACATGTTTGATGTTATCACCAGATCTATTTTAAAGCCTGTCGGTGCAAGGGGGCTGGGGAAAAGAACTCCTAGAGAGCAATAAGAAAGTTATGGCAGATCTAATGTGTTCCTTTAAAATGCCAGCAGGAAGATCACACAGGAATCTGACAGCACCTTAAAATTTATTTCACCATAGGCTTTAATGAGTCAGATATAGAAGAGTGTCACATCCATTTGGCCTCGTTAAATACCCAGCAGAAATGGGGAGGAGTGTTACAAAGAGACAAAGAGAGGCTGGTGTAAAACCATATATAATCAAAAGGGCAGTCAGTTTACCCAGAGTGGGAGTAAGATGCCCAGTCAACAACAGCAAAGTAGAATAAAGCTCAGATCTAACAAATGATAGAGTGAGTTAATGACATAAATTTCCTCTTTCCCCAGTAGCCCCTTTCTGCAGTGTTTCTTCTTTCCCTCCTTCTGGCAACCCCCTCCTCACCTTTCCCTGCTTCCTTCTCTCCTTCCCACCTGCCAACCAACCTATTATTCCCACCTTCAGTTGTATTTATTATTTATTTGCTTCATATATGCCTGATCTTTCTCTGCAATGGAGACCCAAAAGAGCTTAAATCATTTTCCTCCTCCATTTTATCCCCAAAACAACCCTGTGAGGTGAGTTAAGCTGAGAATGTGTAACTGGCCCAAGTTCACCCAGTGAGCTTCCATGGAAGAGTGTTGATGCAAACCTGAATCTCCCAGACCCTAGTCTGAACCTCTAACAACTACACCGCACTGACTTTTGCAGGGTGTCTCCTGTTGAACAGTTGCAAGAAGCCAGTCCTGGATTAATCATGCAAGTTGGGTAGGAAGTCGCCTGGTGGTCACTGCCAGGTCTGGCCCCAATGAGTCTTTCCTGAAAGGCTCCCTCCCCCTGCCATTTACAGAAACCAAGTCTTGAAGGCTATCAATACAAGTGTAGTTGCCTAGCAATGGCCACTGAGGGCATTTGTTTCCTCCTCCCATCTTTTTCCCTTCTACACGTCTCCCTCCCTTACCCCCAACACTGGTCCCTACTTCTCCCTTGCCTTTCTACTGCCTTCTCTATACTCAGGCTGACCTCTCCACCACCCACTGCCCCTCCTTGCTGCAGGCCCCATGCATGTAAGCAACCCTCCTCACCTGCTCCACATCACCTCCTTCTTTATCCCATGCCCAGCATGGTGCTGTAGCCTCCTTAGTCCCTGAGAAGGTGCTCAGCATTTCAGCTCAACCTGCAGGTTGTTCAGATGTAGGTCTGTTGAGGTGGAGAAGGAAGGAGGAGCGTTGACATTATTGCCTCCTGTGCACTCGACCCAGCCAACACTGGGCGCTTGGACTCACAGTGGGTGGCCTTTTTCCCCCTCAGAGAAAGGGAGGCAGCAGCAGCCCCAACACAGTTGTGTTGTGTGCAAGTGCACAATCATTCCTTTATTTTAAACGGTTTCACCACCACCCCCTCTATTTTCCTCCAAGTGTCTAGCTTTTCTGCAAACTGGGGGTTCCCCCAAGTGTGTAGAAAAATGTTTGTAGTCTGCACATGGTCCCGATCCATGGGTTTAAATATCTGCAGGCTGGACCGTGTTGACAGTTAAATATAGTAATGATGAGAATTAAATATATTGATGATGCTGTAGGGAGGGCCCAGTGCTAGAGCATCTTCGTATGCAGAAGGTCCCAATTTCAGTCGTGAGCATCTCTACTTGCTAGCTGGGATCCTTCAAGTGTTGGGGAAGTTCTTTATCTGCCCATGACAATCAGAGTAGGCAGTCTTGAGTTGACAGCTTCCTGCGTGAGATGCAGTGGTCAGGGACTCTAGTGGTAAAGAAAGGCAGTGATTGGCTGCTTTTCATGCTTTCCAGCTTGCCCCAATACCTCCTCAGTCAGTCCTTCTGCAATCTCATTGACATGTATTTGCACCTATTATTTCGGTTCTAAGTTAACTGAAATATGGAAGCTCTTTTATTTGTTTAACCAAGAGAACAGTGCACTAAACACCACCTTGGGCGGGTTCCCTGGAGAACTGGCATTAAAAAGTTACTAAATAAAATGATAAACACACACAAATTGCTTGGTTCCTACAGTTCAACTGGTTTTCCGCATCCAGTGGAAAATGTTTCCTTTGGAAGCAGGCAGGAAGGCCTTCTCGCCATTTGTTTGCCCTGCAGCACCTGGCAGATGGAGGGGGGGGGGACTGCTGAAGCTTAATTTGCAAATTGCGTCCTGAGGCAGTCTGCATCACTGCTGATATTCCTGCCAAAAAAAGAAAAGGAAGTATCCAGGTAGCCTGACTTGTATAATGCCAGAAGGTATTCTTGTGTGTACACAGAAGATACAGAATGTTCTATTAGCCAAGAAGACTGCAAACGATAAATTGAGCATCTATTTACAAATGCAGCCTTTGTATTCTTAGGAGGGCTTGTTGATTTGAGGTTCTGTCTCCTTCCCCAAATCCCTGGAGGCACACTGCAGCGTTTAGCATCAGCCATTTGAAGGCTGTTCTTTCCCTCACATGCACAATATGTTCCACCAGAACTGCCCCAGCTAACAACCAGACTGCTGCGTTCTGTAACTTCTGAGTACTCTTCAAAGGCACCTCTATGTAGAAGGCATTACGAGTTAAGTTTGAGTTTGTGACTAAGGCATGAATTGCCGCTCCTGTCTAAGAAAGGGTGCCATGGGCAAAAGAAAAGGGTGTGAATGCACAGATGACCACTCGAAGATCACCAGTTACAGGTAAGCAACCTGTCTTTGGTCCCATGTGCTTCCGACAACCATACTCCTTTTCTGAGCAATGAAGTCCCCCGAACTATTACATAGTTTCATTCCTTACGAAAAAGACACCACAGCCAGCCCCATTCATTTATGGGCTGCAGTCACACTGCACACTGTCAGTGCAATTTCCAACTGGATTTTTACCATGTGAACTGGCAAAATCCCATTGGAAAGTGGATTGGAAGTGGGTTGGAAGTGGATTATTTAGTGTGTGTGAGTGCAGCCACAGTCAAGAAGCAGGGTTGATGGCAGCTCTCTCATAGAAGCCCAAGACTTTTGTGTCCCCCTTGTAAATATAGCACTGCCTCTACTTCTCTTCACAGTCCTTATGAGAACATTGGTCTCCTCTACCATCACTAAACTTTAAGCCAGTGTTTCATGCTTGGTCATTCCCACCCCCACTAGCTCAGATAAAATGACAAAAGTCTAATTCATGCACTGCAAGAGATGCCTGGCTGCTGTTTTCCTTTGCCACTCTGGTAAGGTATGAAAGAGAGGTTTGGAAAATGCATCGAGGCTGCCTTCTGCAGGCAAAATGTTTTGGCTGAAGCTGCTGGTTCAAAAGGGGGGTCCTTTTTTCCAGACAGGATTCTGTGCAAAAAAATTGGAGGAAGGATGATCTGCAGTACAGAGAGTTTATACTCAAAGTTGTGCATTCTTTCTTTCTTTTATTTCTGCATTTGTGGTGTTAGATGAATGCTGTTGGAATCACTGAAAATGTGAAAGGAGACCATCGGAAGTTTGAGATCTGGTACAGTGGACGGGAAGAAGTGTATGTTGTGCAGGTTAGTTGATATCTAAATTGTATTGGAACATATGGGTATGTCAGATCAGAGTCTTAAGCCCTTTTAGTTGAGTTTTGGGCTTGAGCAGTGCCCAGTCAGATGCCTTGCAGGTAGTGTATGATGTTCGGTTGTTTGCATGCATGCATAGGCATGCATGTGTATATGCACACATAGCCCACTCTACATCATGCAGTTTTGCACTGCCTCTTATCATGGAGTCCTCATTTGCCTTGCCTTTGTTAATGTTCATCAATAGTTGTATCCCCAGATACATCCACTTGTTTTTAAAAACAAAGGCATCTAATGGCTGTCATGATGTCTTGTGGCAGCAAGTTCCATAATTTATCTAGAAATGAAAAATGGGGTTTTTGTAGGGGTTTTTGTTTTTAAATCAAAGTGACTGGTGACTTTGCAAGAACAAGTCTTAAAGGCCGAATTGCTTTCCATTTCTGCATTGCTATTGATAGTCATGCTAGAAAAGGATTGAGGAACATCGGGGTTACTCTGTAGCATTCATCAGTGGTGTGTTCTGTTTCAGCTGTGGCTACTTTTCTGCACAATTCATTTACACTTCCCAATCAAAGCCATAGCTGTGACAAAATTAACCCCAGTCACCGAACTAATAATGTTACTGTGGGGATATTCATTACTTTAATGAGCAATCACTCATCTGTCTCCCAAGCCGTGTGATATGTTCGTGGCTGACTTCATGCTCAAGGATTTCAAGTTGCTTGAGAAAAGTGTGGCACAACCTTACTGTCAGGCCTTTGGGCCAAGAGCAGATGGGGATCTTGGAGGCAGGCAATCAGAGAGCAAGCTAGACAATACACTAGCTGAAAGCCAGACACCTGAGGGTGCAGAGGGAGAACTAGGTGGGCGCCCTGAGCAATGAGCTGCCCAAGCTAAGGGAAATCAGCAGACCTATTAGTCTCCATTTCCCTCGGTAGCACCTGTTTTGTCCTCCAGCATCAGTAGACTTCTCAGGCCAAGAGGCTCATGGACAGCTATTTATTTTGTAGGACTGAATGGTTCACAGTCTTAATAAAACAAATCGGTGGCATACAAAACAGCCATCCATTCCCAGAATCAAGAGCCATAAAAGGAACTATTTTGACCCCTGCACACAAGGCTCCTACTTTAAAAGCTGTCTTGCAACATCTCTTGAATTCTAACAAGGAAGCTGATTGGTACCAAGAAAGCCTGATGCAGCTGGAATGGCCTTCAGTTCTCACCCCACAGGCACAGGGAGCCAGCAGTTGATCTTCCAGTCTGAGCCTGCCGCTTCATATCTGGCATGTATATAGTCCCATTAACCACTGAATACTCTATATGGCTCACACATCTGGTGAACATCCAACAGTATGAAAGCAGAATGGCACATGTATATGGCTGCTGCAGTTCTGTAAGAGTGCATGACATGCTCAGAATGCTATCATGGGTACAGAACTTGGCAGCCTGAGAATCTTCTTTTTTAAGTCAAGTTTTTAGCTTTTAATGAGGTGGATCTAGGAGACTGAATGTATGGTGACTGAGGATGGAAGTCCTTGCCCAAGCCCATGACCTTTGAACCCAGAATGAATTCTTCAAAATTATGCATGCTTGCTAAATTTAGGCTAGTGAACTCACTTTTTTTCTTGACACCAAATTTGGGTGTCTTAGGTGTGAAATGTTAACTAAATTCCCTTCCACACAACCATCCTTTAAAAAAAACAACAACAAAACCCCAATTCTCCTCTTCTCGCTGTGTTTTTAAGCATATTCAATCCTCATTTAGCTGGGAATTTGTGTTTTTGGTGGGAAGGGCTGCCCCCTTTTTGTTGTTTATCTAAAATGCTATGTTTTTCTCTATACCTGGGAGGTCCTCCCAAAGAGGTAGATACCCCAGGTTTGTCTGAGGTTCTGTCTGGCTTTCTTGCTTTTACGATTTTAATTGGGGTTAGGCAGCAATTTTTCTCCAGGCCAGTTGGAACAGGGATCCTGTGGGTTTTTTTGCCATTTTCTGGGCATGGAACAGGGGTCACTGGGGGTGTGGAGGGGGAGGTATTTGTGAATTTCCTGCATTGTGCAGAAGGTTGGACTAGATGATCCTGGAGGTCCCTTCCAACTCTATGATTCTGTAAGCCACCCAGTTTACTGTGAAATATACCAGGGCTGAAAGTTAATTAAATGCAGTTGCTGCAGTCCGTGATAATTTTATGAAGGCATAAGCCCAGTGACCAGCCAAGGTGGCTGTTACTTGTCAGCGGAAGACTCTCGCATGCCTCTGATGAAGTCTGTGGAAGTTTTCTTGTGCCACAAGACTGTCTTACTTGGCCGTAGAAGACTGACGTGGCTATCTATCTGGACCTTGACTGCAGACAGTGTTCTCTTTTTCAGGCTCAGACAGTTGACCTGAAGATGGCATGGCTCAATGAAATCAGAAAAATTTTGTTCAAGCAGCAAGAACTTATCAAAGGTACATTCTTAATAGTCATGAGTGAGGTTAACAAGCTTTGCTTTGCAGGCAGATCCTCTGTATATTCCCATTGCTGAAAACTGTACTGCCTTTCCGAATGCCAGTGGCGGTTCACCAGTAAGACCTTATTGAAATAATCTCGTGCATAATGATCCATAAAAACAACATATATCCAGGGTTTTCTAAGCCAAACTAACCCCAAGCAGACAACAATAAAAAGACTTTGCAAGCCTTTCAGAAACACCCAGCTATCACCCCTCTGGTTTTCATGAGCTCTGCTTTTCCAAATACCAGCCTGCTTTTGAGGGCTTTCCTTCTTAGATATTCTCATTTCAGTAGACAGAGGTTTAGCAGAATGGCTAAGAAATTGAGCTACAAATGCCTGATTCAAAGTAGGCCTCCCATCTGCAGTACTGGAATGATCAAAAGACTAACTTATAGTGATGTTCTAAGGATTATAATTAAATAATTACTATACAGTGCTTTCAAGCACTGACAGCTCTTATGCAAATACGTCATTATTTGTATGATGCCCCCCTGGGCCTGGATGGTCCTCACCACCAGGGGACAGTATATACCTTCGTATGGGCCTCAGACTGAGAGGGCAGTGGCTTCTTCACCCTTGTCCTTCTACTGCTTCCTGTCCTGGCTCCTTGTCTGAGGAACAAAAGCCTGCATGTCCTCAGCTGACTTCACCCTTCCGCCCCTCCTAAATTCCACTGCGTTCCAGGCAATTCCCATGGGAAGCTGCTAACCCCACAGCACAAGTGTGACTCATTCAATTGTTCCCCATCCAGTACAACCTCGCAGCAGATCAGACAGTGAGCCATAAAAGGGCCAACTGCCAGTAGCTGGCTGGCCAGCAGACATCACCTTAAAGGTGAGGAAACACCTTAACTTTGTGAGCAAACACTGAGGATGGCTTCTCGGGGACACAGAGACACACGCCTTGAGGAGCCTTGGTGTCCTTCGGATGCCTGGGACTGTTATTGTTGTCAAGTATGCCACCCAATAAGAAGGTGACACTTCACCCACATGGTGCAAAAAAAAAATCAGTGGGTTGGGCTTAATTGCATTCATTGATTGTGTTGATTCATTAATTGTTTTGCTCCATTGGGTGGATAAGGCTTGCGGTTTGTGATGGCTTGATGAAGGTTTATGAAGGAATGTATAGCCAGCTTGATGGGATGTGCATATGTTGATCGGCTTGGTGAGCGGTTGGACGTTATCCAGTAAATGTTAACCAACAACAGAGGGGTTTGTTATAAAGCTCATAGGGAGGGCCTTGCTAGATCAAACCAAGATCCCACCTAGCTCAGCATTAGAAATCTAACCAGAGTGTTTGATGAGTGTTGATGTCCTTCTGAAAAGGGAATTAGACAGATTTATGGAGAATAGGTCAGTGGGTGGCTATTGGCCATGATGACTAAATGGGACATCCATTCTGCCTCTGAATGCCAGTTGTGGAGGTGGGAGGATACTACGGAAGGGCTTTTGATTTCTTGATTTCTTGCCTACCTTCTGGGGCATCTGGTTGGCCACTGTGGGAAACAGAATCTTGGACTCAGTAGAACTTGGTCTGAACCAGTAGGGTTGTTCTTACCTTCTTTACTAATATCAGTTGCATCATCCTTTCAGTGGAGAAGCAGCAACAGCCATCTTGCGTAGACCCAATCCAGCTCTCTCCACCATTGAGTGATGGGTAAGTTAGATGAACTTACATATGCACACATGCTTGCGGTGTTAAAATATTATAGCAGCAAGCATACACACCTAGAAGCATAGAAGAGAATTCAAAAGAAAGCGGGGTGTTGTGGATGTTACCTGCCCCTCGCTTCATCTATTGCTCTGAAGTGAGTTCTTTCGTTTCAGAAAACAGCCAAGAGCTTCTATAAGCTCTGAAGAAAACGATTCCGAACGCACCAGCCCTGTGGCCTTAGAGAGTGCCTCCCCTCCCCAGAACAAGCCAAACAGATGTATGTGAATTTAGAACTTACTTTTTTTTTTTGTCTGGGTAGATAATTTTCAGACTTCTGTATGTTGCCCCCTTATAAACTCTTTCTTCTGTGCATAACCTGAGTCAACTGCTCTCATTTTTGACCTTCTCCTGAGAACTCAAAAAAAAGACAGGGATGACATACAGGAAAAAGTAGACAGGATATGGTGGCCCTCAAAGGAGACAAGAGATTTTCAGGTTTGAATCCTTCCCCTATGTGAGGAGGGGAAAACTCTTCCTGCAAGTGGACAATTAGAAGCTTGGGGGCTGTACATATTACAATTTGTAATGTGAAGGGTCTGGGTTCCCCCAACTCAACTTTGACCCTGACAGTCAGATGTCAAATTCAAGGGAACTCATTTCTGATTTGGACTGAGACCATGATGCAGTTCAGATGTCAAATTCAAGGGAACTCATTTCAAGGGAACTCATGATGCAGCGGGAGGATCTTCAGCCTTCCCCATCCCATCATGCCATTTTCCCAATGTAGGCTCCTTGGAGAACACTATTTGCATTGTCTGGAGATAGCACATGTAGAAGTGCATGTGCTGGGACCTTGCCAAAGGATGAGAAAAAGCTGTAGTAGAGCTGATGATTAGGGGAGTGTCCAAGTTTGAGTCCTCCACTTTCACCCCACACCTTCTAGCTACTGGTGACTTCTGGTAGGGATCCCAGGGCATCTTTATCTGATGGTTACAGCTTTCCCCTCGAAGTACATCCAAACAAAAATAAACTAGGCAGCTGTGCTGAGCCAACCTTGCTCAAAAAATTCAGTAGCTGTTAAAGCTGGGCAGAATTCTGAGAACCTGGGACTTTCGGCCGATAGAATTGACAGGCATGGGCTACGAATGTCCCAGATGTCATCTTTTGTGAGCATGCTCTAGAGGGTTGTGTTACAGACTCATTTTCTCTTTTTTAAGGCAGGTATTATTTTAGTAGAGGGATGTATGCCAGTGTCCTTGAACAATTTCTATAATCACCCATGTTTCTATGCAGCTTGGCCAGGAATGTCTCATTCTTTGGAGATCTGTGAAGGTCTTGATGACTGGTCTAGCAATAACTACTTCTCAACCTGTTCCGATACCGAAGAAGAAGATGGAAATCAGCTGGTTAGTTGAATCCTGTACAGTGCACCTAGTATAGCCCCCAAATTATTTTGAGTAAAATTGTACCAGCTCTCTATGCCCATCATGTTTCCCATAATAGGTCTCAGTTGATAGGTGTTGGGTGGGGGTCGTCATTGGCATCTAATATGAGAGCCAGTTTGGTGTAGTGGTTAAAAGCATAGATTCTAATCTGGGAGAACCAGGTGTGATTCCCCACTTCTCCACATGCAGCTGCTAGTGTGACCTTGGGTCACTCATAAGTTCTTTCAGAGCTGTTCTGTCAAGGGCAGTTCTCAAGAGAACTCTCTCAGCCCCACCTACCTCACAGGATGTCTGTTGTGGAGAGGGGAAGGAAAAGGGATTGTAAGCCACTCGGAGACTCCTTCGGATTGTGAAGGGCATGGTATAAATCCAAACTCTTCTCTCTTCTCTTCTAATATCTGTGATCGTTTACCCGTTGTCCTAATTTTCTCTGTCATCTCAATCTGTCTTTGCTCTCCCTCTTCCCAAACTTATTTTATTTAAAATAGGAAATGCTGGTTTTCCAAAGCTAATGAGCAGCTTTCAAAAAATAATAATAATAGAAAACTCTGTTAATATGGGGAAAATAAAACATAAACCAACAACAAAGCCAAAAATAAAATGTCAACCTCTAATTCATCTGCCAAATTATCTAGTTTTGAAGGCATTGGTAAAACAGTCATTTAAAATGCATTGGTTTATCTAACATTTGCCTGCCCACAATTTTTATCCCGCAGTCACCAGGAAAATATAAGGCCTTAGCAGACTGTAAGAAGGGGGACTCAGAGGATTTGCTGGTGAAAAATGGAGACGTGATTCAGCTCTTGCATGAAGATGGAGAGGGGCAGTGGTATGTAATCCAGAACTACTTCTCCCAAGAGTCAGTGTGGTATAGTGGCTAAAGTGTCAGACTAGAACAGGAGAGACTTGGGTTCAAATCACCATTCAGGGCTTGAAAAGAATGATACGTTACTCCTGGGTGCATCCCAAGGAACTGCCCAGCAGACATGTGCTGGAAGTTCCTAGGTGGGTGAGAGTTTATTCCTAGGCACGTGGGGGCTTGATTCAGACTGCGACCACAAGGAGAGGAGACTTCAGCCCCACCCCCATCATTTCCCCAACGTGAAACTCGGGTTCTGCACACTTGGAAATCAAGTTCCATCTAGGAATTCCCAGCATGTGTCAGTTAGAGAATTTCTGGCAATGGACCTGGGAACAAGTATCTAGAAGTTAAGGCTAACTGGGTGAACTCAGGCTGGGGTCTCAGCCTGACAAGGGTTTTGTTGTGAGAATAAAATGTTTGAAGGGAGAAACACTGAGTTCTTTGTAGGAATCCCATCAAAATGCAACAGCTTTTCTTACCAAGTAAAGGGGGATCTGTTGCTCACACTGTGTGATTAACGTGTGTGTTTCAAAAAAAAAAAAGGCAGTCCTTTTCACCCTCTCTCTCTCTCTCTCTCTCTCTCTCTCTCTCTCTCTCTCTCTCTCAAAAGGCTGATAAAAAACCTCAATCAAAAGAAGGAAGGCTGGGTTCCTGTCAACAGCTTGCAAATAATCCTCGGGGACTGTAGGTTTCGGAATGCCAGAGTTGCAGGTATCCTGGGATGAGCCTCTCTCAGCTGTTTCAGAACTGCAATCTGTGGGCCCATGGAGATGTTTGCTGCTTTGCCCACTTGCTTGCTTAGAGGAAACCATGGATTTCACTTTAATTTTGAAGATAAGCAGAAAAATCAATAATATAAATTGCTTCAGAAATTTAGGAATAGTAATACACTCAATCCCCTACTTTTTAAAAAAAGTGTGCTTATAGCTTAAAAAATAATGCACTGGTTGGGGGCGGGGATCTAAAGTGTTGTAGTGGTTGCAGAAGAATTAGAATTAGTTCATATCACTTTATTACCTGTAGGTAAAACTGCAGACTGAAGGGGATTTTGCCTTTGAAGGGATGGGAGGTCATCTGGACACTGTCCTGTCATTTGATCTGCAGTGGCTGTTTCACACATGCAAATCATCACTCCATGGTCAAATGATGACCATGTCTGTGGGACTGATCCCTCACTCCTTGCTTTAAATGGATGGTAGATTCATACCCTCTTGTGGTTTTGTATCCTTTGGCAGAACCCCCGCACACAGGTTCTGTCTTTCCTCAGCAAATGATGAGATCAAGAAGCATGCTTGCTTGTTGGTATTGAAAGCTAAGGTGTTCGGCTAGAATTTTATGGGAATGACCTGACTGTGCTTAAAAGCTACATTTTGTCACTCACGATACCGTCATGGCCATAAATCAGTATTATAACAGTGCCTTTTAAAATACAATAAGTAGGGGGCACAGGAAGGCTTACTCCCACAAAAAAACAGAAATAAACTGAAACTTGTTTAGTTATATATAGATTAATTTGATTTTGGGTTTGTGGTTGGGATCCTACACAGAGTGACCAACACACCCCTCCACACATTGGTCCACTGTGTCAGAATTACTTTAAAATGGATGATGTCGTCATCCTTTGTGATAGGCAAGATGCACTTTAATTTGGGGTTCATAAGGATAGCTGGGTACAGAGAGTGACATTGAGTCCCATTTAGTAGAAATGTATATGTCTAGACTTTGACCACTGGAAACCTTGCTTGCAAGGATCATATTTCTAAGCCTTTAGTAGAGCCTTTTCAGCTTGCTTCCAAGGTTATTTTTCCTGCCTTTAGCCCTAAGGGCCAAAAGCGTGCTTGAATGCTGAGCTTTTTCGCTATCCTGTGCCACACTGCCCCTTTGTGTCCAGAGTTCCTTTTGTCCTCTGGCCATTCCTTGCACTGGGAGCCTGTGAAAGTTCCACAAGCAAAGGTTTAGTCAAACTTCACGTCTGTTTCATGTGGAGGTTCCACACATTCCATAAAGAACACTCTGAAACTTGGTATTAATTGTAGGGAGTTTGAAATGGTATTTGAGCATCAAGTTGCACTTTAGTAAGGCACACATTGCTAACATTGTGTGGCCCAAGCAAAGATCGTTTTAGATGAACTGATGCACTTTAAGCTCATTCTGTTCTTTCGTCTATGTTAATGGGCTTGGGTGTCTGTCTATGGTTGCAATACATAAGCCAAATAATACTTTTGACCTGAGCTGGCATGGTCCGAATGAATCCCACAATGATCTCCTGTTATGCCAAAGATCACACAGATGCTGCAATTTGCCAAACCTTGCCTAGAGTTTCTGAAATAAGGGTGATCAAATCCCTGTTGAGCTGTAGTCCGTAAACAGCATTCTTTGTAAGGCCTCAGCGTTGTAGTGTTGTGTGTGTATTCACCATAAAATATGTCCACTATCCTAGGCACCTAAGAAAGTATGGCCTCATTGGACAGCATCCCAGTGGGAACATAGTGTACATTCCCTGTCAGAAATCAGTAATGCTTAATGGGCTGATCATGATACGTATTGTTGGCTTTATAGCTTTGTCTCTTAGAAAGGATTTAGACCAATGCTGTGGGTTTTTTTGGACATTTGTACATTCAGGCCTTCAGTAACAAGAGCTAGCTGCCCTTGTGTTTTAGTGGGAAAGTCTCTCAAACTTTCACAAGCATGACTGAGAAAATTTGCAAGTACAAGGGGGGGCATATGTAGCCAATCGGAAATACAGCAAAAGTGGATTGCACTTTTAATGCACTTTAAAGATTTAAGTCACTAACTTTTGCAAAGTAGCCTTAACTTACAGTGTATCAATGGAATGCAAAGATGTTTGGATTTACTTGTTGTTTGCTGGCTTTTGAAACAGAAAAATATCCTAGTGGCTTGTTCCTCTCTTCACTCCGTGTCTCATACTTTGATTACAGAGAAGCAATAGCACTGAGTCATTTGGGAAACACTGGTTCTTATTTAGCTAAATCTCCCATTTGACATCCATGATTATTAGGGATGAATGGGTTTCCCACCATTCTCACCCTCTGATGTTCTGGAATTTCTCTTTGCACTGCTTCTGCTCTGCCTTAATATTGGTTTAACTTATAGAGAATTTCTAAAAATAATTCTGGAGTCATGTGCTGTCTGCTGTAGCTTTCAGTTCTTTTTGTTGATATGCATCCCCACCCCATCCCCTTTTCTACCTGTGCACTTATTCACACTGGTGAATCCTGATGTGATCTTACATATGATTGCATCAAGATTCTTTTCATGTTGTGTTTTGTGCATGCATACTCCAATGCATCAGTAAAAGAATCATGTATGTTGGCATCAGTATGCCTGTTTTCAGTGTTTTATGAAAGCACACTGACCCATCAGTGTCAAAGAGGGGAACAAAGACACTCGTGACTTGAAACAATAGCAAGCAGTAATCTGTATAAACTTTGAATTTTTTTAAAAAAAAATCTGCACAAGGGAGGCTTCAGTTCTTTGCGAATCAAAAAAGGTAATTTGGAGCTCCAAAATCCATGTGGAAAAATCTGATGAATTTTGGAACCATTCCCTAATGATTATTGGTTTTTCACTTTGGCCAGAGGGTGTGGTTGTGACATATAAGAATGCTGCATGGTAATCAGAATCTGTGTACTCTTGGGATATGGTCCTCCTAATCTTAACATCCCTCTTTGTTGCTTTGTAGACGCTGCCCCTTATAAGACGAGAAAATTAAGCTCCCCCTGAACTTTGGAGGGAGAACTAATGTCATGTCATTTTTGAATGCTACAGTGGAGGTTTGAAATGGTTGTTTCCGAGAAAGAGGGAGCATTCAGGGGTTGGAGTTCCCCTGTACTGTCACCCATCAACATTCGCTGCACATCACAGCTTCACCAACATTGAACGTGACCATCAGCAGAAGCCATTCTTTTGATGTTTTCATTTTTTTTCACCCACCAGTGGACAATTCTGAACCACTTTGTTTTGACGTGCTGATGGGACTTCTTTCCTCCTCACCATGACATCCACTAAATTTCATTTGACAACTAATTTAATTATTTCCCTTTTTGTTGTTCTGATGCCCAATAACTTCTGTTCATAGGCATAAAAAGCTCTACCTTATTTCGCAACCTCACACTGGTGTGGTTGACTGCGCTTGACTAGGTTCACAAATGTAATACTAGTCGTAATAAGCTACATTTTCTAGTTGGGTTGATTCTTTTTCTGGAATGGGTGCGAATAAACTCTAATGACATCTACATATAGACTATTTTGAGGTGCTGGATGGTGCATGGTGATGCAATAACACTAAGAAGGAGCGGGTTCTCCTTTTGCACTAGGGGTCTGATTCAGAGCCCATGTCATCTGTGGGCTGTGGTTCAAGACCTTATTGATTTGACAACTCAGGATTGTCAGAGGTCACTTTGAGTTCACCAGTATTCCTAAGCTATTTAGCAATGAATCCACGTTTACATTGAACGCTTTCTGGTCTTTTAGACGATGTGTGCCATAACTTGAGTTTAGTGTCCACTTTTGCACTAAAAATAATGAACTTGTTGTAAGACTGTACTTTTCACCGTCTTTATTGAGAGTAGCCTGATATTGGGATGGTCTTCTTTTAATGAAGTTTACATCATGTCTTTATGCTTTGCCCGTGTATTTTTCCTTCTCTGTGTGTGTGTGTGCGTGCGTGTATCTGTTGTGTGTATGTAAAGGTGGTTGGATGTCTACAAATCTCATTTGCAGTGGCATCAATAAATAGGAGAGGTGTTGTGGTGAGCCCACTCACAACAATCCAGGATGGAAAATGAGTAGCATGAAAGCAACCAAAAATAGCCTCAGTTGGCTGCTTTATTATACTTGTGGGCCGGAGGAGAAAAAGAACTTTAAAAAGAAATCTGACTTTTAGTTTGTGAACTACAGATTTCAAGTGGTACCACAAAGTTTGTTTATGTCATGAACATATTTTTGGGTGGTTTTATAGTAGCAAACTCATGTTGATCATGTAATACATTTTGCAGTCAAGCACTTACACATTCTGATGGGTCCCAGATAATTCAATGCTCTGTGTTATACTTCATACACCACCCAAAGTGAATGTGAGCCCATTTATCCATTATATGATATGTCATTTGAAATATCACTAAGCCCGGAAGGATTCCTGTTGGATGATTTCAGTTGTTTTTGTGTTTAGAACTATACAGATTTCCTTTTAAAAGCAGTTCTCTTGTCTGACTTGTAACAAAGGGGTAGAGAGCTCACGGCACAAGGGCCAGTCGGTCCTGCTGCAAAGGCTGCATTTTTTAACCTCTCACTGAAATATTTTATCTGGACAACCACATTGTGCCCATCCTGACTCATCTTGGTCTTTTAATCTTCCTAGTTCTGAATCTGAAAATCTTTTATTTATGAAATTGCCTAGGTCTGCAAATCTGAATGTACAGTCTTAGACTTTTAAAATTTGCACAAAGCGTTTGACATCTTAAAGTAGACAGGTTTACCACTTGCGCTGCAAATATTATATGGTACTTTAAGCTACACTGGGGGGGGACAAAGGTTCCCTTGTCTATAAATTTAAATTATGTAAACTGTAAATGTACCTGTAAAAATGTGTTAAATATATATTTAAATATATATATATATATATATTGCAAATTGGTAAATAAAGAAATGTATATAAGAAGTTTCATTTTGTGTGGCGAGTTTGCTGCTGCCCTTAGTCCACAACCTCTCAGGTTGCAATTTATTTATGAGTTCATTGACATTTATTACAACACATTGATACATTGAGTGCTGGATTCATTTGCAATTCTGATTTTCCAAAGTTCTCTACAATGTGTTCAGCCTCACAACAGCCGTCTGAGGGAGGTGCCTTAATTTTTTTTAAAGAGATGGGTATCTGAAGTTGTGTTTTGGGGGGGGGGGGTTGGTACAAACTCATGTGTAAACTTTGTTTCTAAAAGAGATGTTCTCAATGTTTAGAAAAAGTAATCGGTGAAACTATTTCAGAAGTTAAGTAGGAGTCATGGGGCACTTTAAAGACTAGCAAATTTTTATTCTAGCATAAACTCTTGTGGACTAGAATCCACATGCATGTGGACTGCTTCCATCTGATGAAGTGCACCCACAAATGCTAGAACAAAAATATGTGTTTAAGGTGACACAAGATTCCTGTGTATTTTTGCTGCAGCCGGATTGTGCAGCTATCCCTCTGGAATTATTTGAGAATACAGATTAGGATTTGTTTAAATTTTCCCTTCTCCACAAGCAGACAATCCTTTGGAAAGGAGTAAAAATACTTTGGCTCTGGCCTCAGGTATGCCTGGTTGTGTCTCTGATCCACTTGACATATCTTGCAACTCTGGTGTAGATGCCGTATTTGTCTTTCATGGCACACTGCTCCCCCCAGCTGGTTATCCCGGTCAGAAACCAGGTGCCTTCCATTTCCGTGGCATGTGGACCTCCACTGTCTCCTTGGCATGTATCCTTTGCCTCGTACGGATGCCCTGCACAGAACATGCTGGACACGATGGAGAACCTGGTGCTCCTCAAGCAGGTGGCCCGGTCAATCAACTGAACTTTCAGGACCTGGAGGATGCTTGCCTCCCGCCCTTGGTGTGCCAGCCTTCCCCAGCCGCTCACAGTGCTTGCTCCAAACTTCAGAAGGCTGTTGGTGAAATCCTTGTCTGCTATGCAAACAGGTGTGACATAACTATTCAGCTCTAGTGGCGAATCCAGTTCAAGGAGGGCAATGTCGTTGTGGTACCTCAGGCTGCTGTTGTATGCGGGATAAGGGATTATCCTTACCACTCTGCGGTACTGTTCAGTGTGGTCATCTTCCTCTGTGTGGAGTTCACCTGGTAAGTGAGCCATCACAATTGCATTAAAGAGAGAAAGAGCTGCGACTTAGATAGCCCAGGCAAGCCCAGTCTCATCAGATCTTGGAAGCTAAGCAGGGCCAACGCTGGTAAGTACTTGGATGGGAGACCTCCATGGAATACCAGGGCCATGACACAGAGGCAGGCAGCAAGCCACCTCTCTGGACATCCTTGCCTCCCAGCCCACTAGGCGTTGCCAGAAGTCAGCCATGACACAAATACCAAAAAAGAGAGAAAAATGGACATTCCATGTTTATTATTGGAAGTGCTTTGCTCTCTCAGGCAAAGATCCATTGGGTCCCTCATTGTATTAATAGCTAGCAAGTGAAGCTGGGAAGGCTTAGGGATGGTTGAGGGCCCCAGAACTTTTGAGTCCCCCCATATTCCCTGTGAGAGTTCACAAGTGGGAATCCACATGAAATGCCTTACATGCCTGCAGCAGTGACCTCTGAGACATACGGGTGTCGTTTTTAAAGGATTGCCCAGTCCCAGATGTCCATGCCTAATTTCTGCAATCACCTGAAGTCTCAAATCATGTGCCACAGTTACCTGGAATGGGGGGGGGGGAGCGACACACAGAAGACAGATCCTTTCCTATAGTGCCACTGTAATTATGGAACCCCTTTCCCCCACATAATATTTGGCTGGCACCAAGTGTACTGAGTTTGTGCTTCTAGCTAAAACTGGTCCCAAGATTTCTGTTGATTGTTTTTAAATTGAAGAAGATAAGAGATTGGATTTATACCCGGCTCTTCATACTCTCAGAGTGGCTTACAAACGCCTTTCCCCTCCCCACAACAGACACCCTGTGAGGTAAGTGGGGCTCAGAGAGCTCTTTCAAGAACTGCTCTTTCAAGAACAGCTCTGACAGAACTATGGCTTGCCCACGGTCACCCAGCAGGTGCAAGTGGAGGAGTGGGGAATCAAACCCGGTTCTCCCAGATTAGAGTCCACACACTTAACCACTACACCAAACTGGGATTTGGAGATGCAGTATTAAGGAGAATTGTACATGCTCAAGAGTGACATTTTTCTTTTACACGAGGGCCACGTGGGAAAGGTGAGCCCACTGCTAGTCCCATGTTCAAAAGCCCATAAAACCATATTGTGATTCTTGCATCCCTTGCATCTTACCCCAGTTTCTCCATAGGGAAAGCCCTAGACCCTGATATTGGAGTTATTCCACTGATTTACCTGCAACAATAGTATGTGGTCCAGCTGCAATGCAGTGCGCTGCAGTCACGATCCAGTTTTCATTGATGATCGAGCCCCCGCAGAATCCCTTCTGCTCATTGTTAAGCACATGAACCTGTGAGCAGGGAACACACCAGGTCATGAGCAATGCTCCCTCTAAGCTGTGGAGTCTTGTGAGCAAAAAGTCAACTTTGTGAGCTCCTGGCATTAAAGTTGTGAGCGAGCAATCTGGCTGCTGCATAAACTAGTTTGCTCCAGAGCCACCCTTCCTGAGCTAAGACCAAAATCTGTGAGCTGGAGGCTAAAAAACTATGAGCTAGCTCACACTAACTCAGCTTAGAAGGAACACTGGTCATGAGCAAGTCATAAAACTAGGCTGAATGGCAGTCAAACGTTGGATATGGTACATTTTCAAAGGGGTTGTGCAACTCTGATAATGGATGGGGGCTGTATCTATGGCAGCTTGGTGGTAAAGCACATGTTTTGTGCATATTATCGTGAAGGTCTACAGTTTGCCAAATCATGCTATTTGCAAGTGAACACTGACAATCCCAGATACATTTTGTGAATGCCTCAAAAACTGATACATTGGTGAGTCATGACAGTCACCAAAATATGATACTCGTGCCCATGAATCCTGTGTTGACAGGTGGGAAATGTATATTAGACATTCACAAAAATTTGTCTGGGCTTGTAAACATCAATGTGAACAACATTTCAGGCATTCCCAGCTACCCTGTGAAGAACTAAGGGCCGGACCAAATAAGGTGCTTGAAGTTCCATGATAACAGATTCCACCTTTTTTAAAAACAATGTAGCAATCAGAAACAAGGAGACTCAATTAGGATCAGTGATGCCAGCATGTGGGGAGAGGAGGGTTAAGCTCCCCCCCCCCAGTACCTTTTGCTTAACCTGAAAGAGCCCTGGGGAGCCACAGTTTGTCCCACTGGGGGAAATTTATGGGTGCAGATTGCCCAAGAGCAGCTCTCTGAGAACATTCCAGGCCTGATGTTCAAAAAAGGGGGGGAAACAGGACCTCCAGTTAACGACTCCTTGTATGTCACTTGTTTTGGCACTAAGAATAACTGAATACAGCAGGACTCACGTCTGAGTCAACATGTATATGATTGGGCTTCGTGGACATCAGTGTAGGAGCAACGACCTCTAATACACAAAAAGAGGAGCCACTAAGAGGTGCAGAGAAAGAGAGAGACAACATTTGGGAGACCCATGGCACCAGGCAAATCATGTGATATTTCAAGTGATCCTGTGGTGGGAGCTGGGGTGATACATTAATTTGCCCAGGTGGCTGTCAGTAGCTCTGGAGCAACTAGCCTTTTGGATTTCACAGTTGTGATAGAGATGGAGCAGTCATGAGGCCTGAAGCCAAGGAACTCATCTCTTCTCAGAGACAAAGGGGTAAAAAACAAACCTACTGCACTCAACTACAACGGCTACTGTGGATCACAGTAGATGAGGAAATCAAGTGGCTTGGGTGGTATTTGCCCTCTAGAGGGCAGCAGAGGCTGAGTGGCACACACCAGAGGAGAAGTTCAGCATTTTTCTCCCAAAGTTTAAGTACAAGATCTCCCCCCTCCAGGTAGGAACCGTTGTTTAACTAGGGTAGGTATGAAATGGGGGTGTGGGATGAAACTCAAAGAAATTCTGGCTCAAAGATTTTTAATCTCTTCAATTTATGCATCAATATTGTATATTTCAGTGGATGTAAATTTTTCGGTTTGTTTGTTTGCATGGAAATCCTCATAATTCAGCCAAAAAGGATTCCCCCCCCCTATTGAAATTTATAAATGCGTGCTGAAAATCCACAGCCAACCAACTCAGTATTTGAAAAACTTGTTCGAATTTTGTTTTCACTTTTGCATGGACTCTCCTGCGGCAAACTTTCAGCTGTCAGTCTGAGGTAATCCATTTAGGATTAATTGATTGCTATTTCAAAAGATAATAAAATTAGTTATTTGATGTCATGATAATCACAGTAAGGAGACACCATAAAGTGGTGGACTTGGCCAGTCTGTAGCATTTGGGATCTAGCACTGAGTCATAACCCTGCAACTAAATCTCAGCTTTATTATTATTAGTTTAAAATGGTAGAGAATTAGCACTCCTTATTTGCAAGGAATAAAGAGAGGTCGGTCCCTGGGGGGGAAATCACAGGAACTGGAGGATTCCCTTTGAAGCAGATTTGTAGCATCCAAGTGCGATCCTTCAGTGATCAGCATCAAGATCCCTTCCTTGCTTTGTGGCTAGTAGGATAAATTATGCAAAATCAAGTGCACACACCTTTTCTTAACTTTCATCATTTATTCACACAATTTAAAGTAGTACCCCCCCCACACACACACACTGCTGGAAACTGCCAGCTGTAATTGTGATGCAGTATATAATTGTACAAGACCACCTGCTTAGTGTTGATATCTTCCTTTTGCATTGACCTAATTTCCCAGAGGCTGCTTTAAGTCAGGCTTGGATTTAGGAGCCTTCCTGTAGCCACTAGAGAACCCATTCTACTGCAGCCACCTGATAGAGTTATAGTGACAGCTCAATTAAAATGGCAACCCAGTATGTAGCGGCAGTGAAAAAGGTAAAACCCATGTTGGGGATTACAGGAAGGGGGCTGAGAATAAAATGGCAAATACTGTAATGCCCTTGGTGCAGCCTCAGTTGGAATACTGTGCATAGTTTTGGCTGCCATATTTCTAAAAGGGTATTCCAGGAAAAACTTACAGAAGAGGGTAACCAAGATGATGAGGAAAGGCTGGCGAGTCTGAGATTTTTAAGGCTAAGGCAAGATAGAATGGAGGGTTATATAGAACAGTGGGTCAGTCTAGCTGTATCAGAAGAAGTGAGCAGTGACTCACAAAAGCTCCTACCCTGCCACAAATTTTGTTAGTCTTTAACACAGCTATCCATCTTTAAGGGTTTACAAAATTATGCATGGAATGTAGAAAGGGGATATTTATTTATTTATATTTTATTAGACTTATATCCCGCCTTCCCCACATTGTAGGCTCAGGGCGGGTACCAACACATAGGGCTACAATTAATCCATTGGAATAATTAAAATCAACAGCATTAAACCAATAAAATCAGCAGCATTCCATACAACGACACACTTCACAGATTATAGTGTGGTCCCAATCTGGCTTCTAGGATCTGCGGGGAGGACAAATCAAAGTGGATGCCCGCTGCCTCAGCTAAAGGCCTGGTGGAAGAGCTCGGTCTTGCAGGCTCTGCAGAACTGTAATAGGTCCCACAGGGCCCTGATCTCATAAGGTAGCTCATTCTACCAGGCAGGGCCCTGGCTCCCTAGTTGAAGCAAGTCGGACATCCCTAGGGCCTAGGCTTCCCAAGTCCCCCCAGGGGGTGGGGAAACCCCCGCCCCAGAGGCCCATTCCCCGCTGCCACGATCAGGTCCCCGGGGGAACTCCACCCCGACGTGCGCGTCTCCCGGAAGTGACGCGACCACGCCGGGCACGCTGGGGGCGGGGCCATGGCCATACGAGGGAAAACCATAGACGGCTTCCCTGCCGTCGTCACGTCACTTCTGGGTGATGTGCATGCGGCGCACGTGCACACACCAGACGCCGGCCGGGAGCCCCCCGCTCCGGCAGAAGATCGACTTGGCAACCCTACTAGGGCCAGGGACTACCAGGAAGTGCAGGTTTGTAGAACGCACTGTTCTACAGGGCTCATATGGGGAGAGGCAGCCTTGAAGATATGCAGGTCCCTGGCTGTATAGGGCTTTAAAGGTAGTCACCAACACCTTGAAACGGATCCAGTATTCAATAGACAGCCAGTGCAGGTCACGCCCGCACAGGCAGCGACATCAACACTCGTGCCACTGCGTTCTGCGCTAGCTGCTTCCAGAGCAGAGTCAAGGGAAGCCCCACGTAGAGAGAATTACAATAATCTAATGTGGAAGTGACTGTTGCAACCAGATCAGGGGGGGGGGTGAGGTATGGGGCCAACTGCCTGACCTGCCTCAGATGAAAAAAGGCAGACCTGGCAGTGGCAGTGACCTAGAGGGAGCTGTTTCTTTCTCTCCCTTAATAGAACTTGGGGGCACCCAATGAAGTTAATGGACAATAGGTATAGGAGAAAGAAAAGGAACCACAGCTTTAATCAATGAGTAATTAAATTGTGGGATTCACTGCCAGAGAAGGTAGTGATGGCCATGAGCATAGATGCCTTTAAAGGGGGTTGGGAAAATTCATGGAGGAGAGGTCCACAAATGGCTCCTAGCCATGGTTAGTAAAGGGAACCTTCAAGTTCAGAGGCAGTAAACCTCTGAAGCCCACTGCTGAAAGGCAACTTCACGGGAAGGCGTTGGCCACTGTGCTGTGTGTTTTTGTCCCTCCAGTGCCTACTGTGTGAAACAGGATGCTGGACTAGATGGACCACTCGTCTGGTCTAGCAAGGATCATCTTATGTTTATTTATTTATTTATTTATTATTTTTGCGATTTCTATCCCGCCCTATCCAATAGCTCAGGGCAGCTAACAACAGTTTATGATGTGGACCGTTTGCAACTCTCAGTAGTACAAAACTACTGGTGGTTAATCATGTTACCTGCCAAGGTACTTCGCCTTTCTTGCTGTTTCTGCCCCCAACCACTCGAATTTTGGTTTCTGACTGGGGAACGATCTCAGTGCTGTTGTCTTTCACAACACCGTCTGTATCATTGGTGAAGGACCAGTTGTCAAATGTGTTGATGGAACGGGTGAGTTTGTTGACCGCCTCTGGAGCTGTAATCCTTCCACAAGGAAAGGGCACTGCAATTAGAATAGAAAATCTTTCATTCATCTGACAAGGCGGCCCCTGCCCATGCAAGCTCACACTGTAGTAGGTTTATTAGCCTACGGGAGGACACGGACATCACGCTGGACACTGACCTGCTGCCAAAAATGGCAGCCCTGTGTTGTGTTCTCCCTCTTCCCCATCATATTTAAGATAAGGAAAGGCAATTCCCCCACCCCTCTTGGCAGCCCTTTCCGGATCTCTTCCTGCTTTGGAGGACCCTGAGTTGGCTGCCAGCTCTCCAGTGCTAGCAACCCAGATATGACCTTCTCTCCCACTCTTAATGGCTCTCAGTGACACTTGACCCTTAAATGGTTAAACAGGTTTCTTTGCAGCACTGGGAGAAGCTTTGAGGCTCAATTGTAGAGTGCATGTTTTGCGTGCACAAGATACCAGGTTCAATTCCTGGCATCTTCAGCTCAAGGATATTGGATAGGGAAGGACTTTTGCTGCCTGAAACCCTTGGAAGCTACTGCCAGTCAGAATGGACAGAACTGTGCTAGGTTGACCAACCGTCTCACTTGATATAAGGCTGACTTCTATGTTCATATTTAATCAAGTGGCAGCCCAAGTATGCATGCCTAAATAATAAGGATGGAGGAGAGAAAGATCTTAAAAGGGGACTGCCACTGGGTGGGCAGCCCCATTCTAATTATATCAATATCTGGGGAGGGCCACGGCTTAGTGGGAGGTCCCAGGTTCATCCCTGGCTTTTCCAGTTACGAGGAGCATGTAGTAAGTGACACAAAAGACCTCTACCTGATACCCCGGAGAGCTGCTACCAGTCAGAGTAGACAATAGTGATCTTGATAGACTAATGGTCTGACTTGGTATAAGGGAGCTTCGTGCGTTCATCTACTTCTGTCTTTTAGTGAACCACAAGACTCGCCTCTAGGCAACAGACGAACACAGCCATCTCTAGAATTTGTTATACCATTCTGTACCTGAGTTCTTTGGTGGAGTTGCATGTCAGACTTCAGTGTTATGACAAACGAAGAGGAAAAAGGGAAGAAGGATAACTATGGGAACAGTCATCTTCCTCTCAAGGTGATGGAAAGTGGCAAGACTTCACACTTTCATATTTCTGAGGCTTAAAATTATGGTGCCACAGGGAACCCTTGTAAGTCAGTAAGTGGAGCAATTAAAAGCGCTTGGAAATATATTGCACAGAAATATTCTGCTTGGCCAGACATTTATTATTATTAATGATTGCCATAGCACCTTCCGGCATGTAAAGTGCTTTGCAACGCTCAATATTGTTTAGCGTCAAAGCTAGCCTGGAAGACAGGTTACAGCAGCATGATAGAGACTTAAGGCCACACAGGGATCCCCCAGAGTGAAATTTCTGGCTGTGACATAACAGCATGGGGGTGAGCGTTGCTCCCTTCAACCATTCACATTCTTTGCCCGGCCTGCCTCTGGTCCTGCCGCAGTCGCTGCTCAATCTACTTTTGCAGGTTCTGTAGTGCTTCAGCTACTGTTAGAAAAAGCCAAAACCACTCACGCCAGCACCAGTGATGCAGATTCTGGAATGCCATTTGAAGCTAACTACTGGATGGTGTCCATTTCAACCTGGCATATTTATTTGGGAAGCAAACCCCAAATGCATTTCCTGAAAGCAAATTACTTTTTAGTCATTCCAGAGGGAAATTTATTCAAAGGGAAATTTTGCTCAGCGAGGTATCTATCTGGAAGGGTCATTCTGCTGCAAAATTCACAAACTGCTATCAAAAACTACATCTAATCTTTTACCTGCTGGTTCACAGGACTTCTGGTCTGCCCCAAGCTTGTAACCAGAGATGCAGGAACAGATCACTCCTCCCGATGGGCTATTCTTGCAGAATTGCTTGCATCCTCCGTTCTTTGTTGCACAAGTAGCATCTGACAGGGAGAGGAATTAAATACAATTAAAGATGATGGCTCCTTTAAGAATCTTTAAAGGAAAACTGGGAACAGGGAAAATGACCTGCCATCAGTCACCTAGCAGGGTTAGTTGGTCTGCAATAGAACAGTTAGATTTGGGTCCAGTAGTTCATTCATGTATGTCTGTTGCATGAAGCCAGGTAGGGGGAGGAGGACGAAGACATTGGATTTATACCCCACCCTTCACTACCGGAAGGAGTCTCAGAGTGGTTTACAATCCCTTTCCCTTCCCCTCCCCACAGCAGTCACCCTGTGAGGTAGGTAGGGCTGAGAGAGCTCTGTCTAGAACTGTCCTTGAGAGAACAGCTCTGAAAGAACTTGTGACTGACCCAAGGTCACACCAGCAGCTGCATGTGGAGGAGTGGGGAATCAAACCCATTCTCCCAGATTAGAGTCCACGCTCCTAACCACTACACCAAACTGGCTCTCTCAGGTAAGTGGTTTAGGTCATCTAACACCACCAGAGTAAGGATGCTATCAAATTTCTCACCTTTCCTGTTTTGATTTGAGAATCTCTTTTTCACTCACCTCATTAGCCAACAACTCAAAAATTGGGATTAGCTCTTCTTTAATCTTTTATAATATAATCTTTTTTTTCAGTTCCAATTCTTCCTTGCATGAAAAGGATCTGTGAGTCTAATTTCATGCCATTTTTAAATTTCCTAATACTGAACTGGTCCCTTTAAATGTATGCAATGTTAACAGCTTTTTTGCTGCTATTGTTGGTTGCATATAAATGAAAAAAGTTGGGAATGCCAGCAATGAAAATGGGTGGGGTGGGGCTAAAAGGTACAAGTGACACCATATTAAAATAAAATAAACAAAACCCAGCATATTTGTATGTCTCTCCATGAAAGACAGAACTTTCAGATCTTTGGAAATGTGGCATATTTAAATAGTTAGTTCACACATTCTGTTGCTTCTCAAGCTTGAAGAAACACAGCTGCATGTGTGAGCCAGATCTTGGCTTCTAGCACCCAGATTCTATTTCATCCTTAACCAACATCCTGTATAGTCTTTCCACACTAATGCTGAATGCTTAACACATTGCTGTTCTTTAAGATAGCTCGTTACTTTGCACCCATGGTACTGAGCAATGGGACACCCATTTCCCAATACACAGGACAGGAGTTCTAAATCTCAGGGTGGTGTCCAATGCTCTTTCTAAGCTGTGGAGTCTTCTGAGCAAAAATTCTACTTTGTGAGCTACTGGCATTAAAGCTGTGAGCAAACGATTTGGCGACGGCATAAATTAGTTTGCTCTGGAGCCCCATCCTTCCTGAGCGAAGACAAAACTGTATGAGCTAGAGGCTAAAAAAACTGTGAGCTAGCTCACACTAACTCAGCTTAGAGGGAACTCCGGTGGTGTCCTACCACACCTCATACAGAAGGTATAGTTTCCCTCTGTTCTTCCCCTTCGCTGCACTTCTTCCTGACTGGATGAGGATAAATAGCCTCATGAGTTGGAGGTGCTGTGCTGAGGAGGGACAGGAAGTTAAAAGCACTCCTCCTTCCTGTTCCACAGGCTGCTGGGGGTGTGTGTGTGTGGATCACATTATCCCCTTGTCCTTCCTTGCTCCTATTGTGTAGTGGGAGCCGCATGGATCGACGACAGACAACGACGTGGTGCATAGCACGCTTTATTAGGCACACAACAAGACAAAGACAAACGGCCGGCAGGCCAACTATATACACACCTGGGGACCACCCCTTGGTCACCATTGGTGGGTTTGAATCTCCCGCCATGGCTCCCATTGGTTCCCCAGTGGAGGGACTAGGATCCTAGTCCCCATTGTCTTCCCAGACTGAAGCTCGGGTATATGCCCTGACCTCCGGTGGCGGTCAGTGGACACAACAGCTCCCTCCATCCTGCCAACCCTTAGAGCTATTCCTCTGCACAGGTCCTAGAAACCAGTTGTCAGAGGGGGCTGCAGTGAAGAGTGGACAAAATCCATGTGTCTTTCTTGCATGCAGATATTTCCTTTTGTTTTTGTTGACTTGTATCAGAGGAAGGGAGCTTTGGCTCTCAAAAACTTATACCCCCAAAATCATGTTGGTTTCTGCTACTGGATTGTATTTTTTTCCTGTTGTTTCTCTGTGGGAAAGGTTGACTGTAAATGAGACAGATATGACTAAATGCAACGTGTCTATTGTTTTCTGGGGGAGGAGGGAAGGCAGCATATTATATCCCTATCTCATCAGATCTTGGAAACTAAGCAAGGACAGTACTTGAAAAGGAGACCACCAAGGAGGAAGGCAATGGCAAACCAGCTCTGCTTCTCACTTCCCTCAAAAGCCCCTTGCTGTGACTTGATAGCACACACAAACGTTGTTTTTTATTACCACAAATAAAAGGTTGAATGAGACCCCCCCAAATAATTAACTAGGTAGGCTGGGCCTGTTATTTAAAATAACTAGACAGTCCAAACAAGTATTGAATTCCACCTTTTACGTACCTAATTCACAGTTCTTTCCTTCATAACCAGCTAGGCACCAACAGATGTAGTAACCAACTTGATCCTCACATTTCCCTCCATTTGTGCAAGGGTTTGACTCGCATTGATCTCCATCTTGGAAATGAATGGTTAAATAGTAACTCAGAAAGTCCATGAGCAGTATCATTATCATGATCCTTGCCCTGAAGAAGACCCATAGACTTGCTCATAATCTGTTGTCTCCAGCTACTTCTACACAGGGATTTGTCCCTATATGGAAAGCCCCCACAGTAAAGGGGCGGAGGCTATAATTCAATTAATATGCCCTTGAGAATCTACTTTTTCTGATCTCTTGGCATCACAGATCATCATACCCAACTATAATGAGCATCCTCGTAGGAATTATGAAATTTTCAAAATGTCAGTATAACCAAAAGGTATAGTTGTACATGAAATGATTATTTGTGACAGTTTTCTGAAACTGTATTCATTCAAATCAAGGCTGTTCCCTATAGGCAGAGCCACATACCAACCAACATCCTAGTTTTCTAAAGTACTGTTTTAGCTAGCCCTATGCTTAGCGATGGTCCCAAAAGTTTGACCATATAGCCAGCTTCTTTCACATAGTGGTTGTTGTCTTTTCATTACTACTACTGAATGCACATTTTCTGTAAGGAATACACAGCAATATAATGTATTTGAAGTAAGGTGATAAACTTTCACTTACCAATATATGCATTCCAAAATTCCACCTGCAAGGAACATATTAGAATTGAATTAAAAGGTAAACACTAGCAGAAAAGCCACTCATTAAGTATAAACCAAACTTTTCCCTTGTTTCTTAATTAGAGTGGACATGTGTAGTATGTTTATTGCATGGATTGGTTCCTGCTATGTGATTCTATGTAAACAGGTCAGATCTGAAATAGCACTATGTATGTGCAGTAGTTCCATAGCAGTGCAAACCCTGGCAGAAAATAAGTGCTGCCACGGGGGGGGGGGTGTTCATTGAGCATTACTTGACCTCCCCCACGACTGGCAAAACCAGTAATATACAAAATTGTGCTGCACAATAATGTAAGCTATGAGAAATTGAGCATATTTGCTCTATGTGTACAGGTCATATAATTCAGTTTTTCATACTGCACAATATGCATTATCCAGGTATAGGCAGGGCCGGCTCACTCACTAGGCGAACTAGGTGATCGCCTAGAGTGGGCCGGCCCTTAGGAGCGCCAAACTGCACCCCGCCCAGTACTCTGGGAGTTTCTTGATTATTTGTGTTTTTCATTCTTCCTAAAATGCATTTATTTTTGGGAATTGGTGGGTGCACAGGAGGGGGGGGGGCGCCAGAAGGGATCCTCACCTAGGGTGCAAAATAAGCTGGGGCCTGCCCTGGGTATAGGACCATATTTTTTCCCCAGTGCAATTTAACTACACCTGTACAAATAAACCAACAATATAGAGTAGGACAGACACTATAATAACCATGCCCCTAGAATGCAGCTATCTATATATCTAATAGCCAAGTTGCCCCCGGAGTGCGGATCGCTAAATCAGTGCTCCGGGGGCACTTGGGGGGGAGGGGGAGGTTTGTGCATACGTGGGCCAGTCCCCACGTGTGCACAAAAATGCTAAAAGTAGAAAAAATTTCGGGGGGATGTTTAAATCCCCCCGAAAGTGCAAGAGCGTTCCATGCGCATGCGCACGGAACGCTCTGTAGCTGACCTCACCGCCGCCTCCTCGGGGAGATCGAGCGGGGGGGATGGAGGAGACGGAGCTCTTCTCCCCCCCCCCGCGAGTATCGCGGGACCCCGTCTTGTATTTAATAAAATGCAAGCATTTTCCCCCTCCCAATTAGAATCCGGTGGCAAAGTTGACGGCCTTTGGAAGAAAGAGGGGCTTTATTTGTGCCATATTTAATTAGCTTGTGGAATTCATTGCCACAGGATGAAGTGACAGTCAATAGCATAGATGGATTTAAAAGACAATTAGACAAAATATTGGAAGATAGGTCCATCAATGGTTAATAAACATGATGGGTAAATGGAACTCCCATATTCAGAGGCAGTGTACCAGTTCCTGTGACAGCAACAACAAGGGAGGCCTTTCAGGGCAATTTCCTCGGCCACCATGGGCAACAGGGTTGCTGGATAAGTTGGACCTACAAGCTCACCGTTTTCTCTTGGTTTTCAAAGACTTCTCTTGCTTCCTCAAAGCTGCATTTTTCTTCCAAGCACTCTCGTTCAAGGTTTCCACTAATCACCTCTTCCAAGCGTCCAGAATTGAATCGTTTATATCGGTGCAAAACAGAACTTGCATCTTCCTGGTCAATGAAAACTACAGTATACACATATTTTAAAAGTACAGGTTATGGAGAGTATGGTGCATAAATAAACCTCAGCTGTTCAAACACAAGTGTTCTCTGGCCTTTTAAACCATTTCTGGAAGCCACGGGTATTCGGGTGCGCTATTTGGAATTCACGTTATGCAACAGAGAATGGCTCAGAGTACAAGATGGGACAGACCCTGTTTATATCTGTCTCCCTCTGCATCCATCTTTTGCATCATCCTTGTACATGCCTGTCTGCAACCTGCACCCATCTATCCATCCATTCCCAGGGAGGCCAGCACAGGAAGGGGCAGCAGGCCAGGCAGCCCTGGATTAATCATTTAGCAAAATAAGCAGGTGCTTAGGGCACCAAGGGAATGGGGGCACCACTGAGGGTTTTGTTTTTGTTTTTGCTTATATTGCTTACTGCTACTTGGTGCTGTAGGGCCACGGTGGCTGAGCCGCAGACCGGAAGATCTGTAGCTTGGGAGTTCAAGACCCTAGTGCCGCATGATGGAGTGAGCTCCCGTCTCTGACCCCGGCTCCTGCCAACATAGCAGTTTGAAGGCAAGAAATTGCAAGTAGATGAATAGGTTTCTGTGCACCTTGGCATTTAGTCATGTGGGCCACATGACCATGGAGAAGTCTTCGGACAATGCTGGCACTTTGGCTTGGAAATGGAGATGAGCACCGCCCCCTAGAGTTGGATTCGACTGGCTTTTGAGCAAGGGAAACCTTTACCTTTACTTAGTGTTGAATAAATATATATATATTTAAGTTTATATTTAATGTAGTTGTGGGGTCTGACCTTGGGTCTGGTCTGGAAGAAAACTGAAGTTTTAATCTCTTATTTCACCTTCAGCACTTATTGAGTCTTAAAGTCTTTCCCACACACCAGTGGAAGGGCGGAGGGGCACCAATCCAGCCCTGAGGCCAAGCACCCTTCCACGGTGCTTGGACTGAGGGCCTAACTTCACAATCCATGTTGACAGACAGAGTCAGGGAGTTTTCTGCTTCCTCTGGTGTGTCAGGAGAGGCAACTTGAGCCTTTCTCCCCTATGCTGTTTTCTCAACCTGAAATGGCCCTGCAGAGCTGATATTTATTCCACTGGGGAAACTAACATGTAGCCCATAACATTAAGGTCCCCCAGTGAGACAAATAACAGCTCCTTTAGGTCATTTAAGGTCAGGAAAATGGCAGGGGGGGGGGCTGAAGCCCTTTCTTCCAGATCTAAATTAGGACCACATCCTTCTGGGAGGCATGGAACACCCAGATGATATTGACCAAGCCATCCTTGGGCCATACCTGGGGGAAATGCAGGAACTCATTAGTATAATAGGCCACACTCAAAAGCAGAAATCCATTAGCATATCAGGCTACACCCACAACAGTACAGCTCATTAGCATATTAGGCCACACCCCATGCCTTCCCTTGGCTTGCCCAGGCGCCCTGTGGCTGTGGGGAGCCTGGGCAAGCCCCCCTTGAAGGGAAGGCCGTTTAAATTGCCTTCCCTTGGCTTGCCTGGGAAAGCCGGCCCTTGGACAGGCCGGGGAAGGCACGGGGAGGCATTTAAATGCCTCCTTGATCCTTCCAGAGCCCTCCCTGGCCCGCCTGCCTCGGAGTCGCCGGGGGTGGTGGTGTCACTCTCCAGGCCTTCCCTCTGTAGCCACGTACGTAGAGGTTTTGGCTGTAGTGGGCGTGGCCAACTCTGAAGCCAGCCGGAACTCTGTTCCTGTGCGTTCCTGCCCCAAAATAGCCCTGGGGAAATGTATCACATAATTAGGCCCTGAGGTAACATTAGAATTATAACTTCTGTTTACTGTGTTTGTTTTTAATTCCTGTAAACTGCTTTAGGAACCAATGTTTTTGATTGAAAAGATGTAATTACTTTTTTCCAAGTCACATCCTTAATCAACAGAAATACATAGTCATGAGAACATTCCTAAAATGGGCAGAAGGAAAGTATCTAAACATTAAACACCCCCCCTCCGTCTGTGGAGGTGTATGGAGAAGCAGCGGCATCGGCAGCAATGGTGGCGGCGACGGCGAGAACAGCGGCGGCAGCAGAGCACCGGCGGTGGCGATTGGAGGAGATGACGCAACGCTGAGAGGTGGCACCCCCTCCCCCCCCCCCCCCCCCCCCCCCGTCTGCTTGAGCACCAGACATCGTGCAGCCAGAAGGAGCCGAGCCGAGGAATGCTCTCACCAGGGTGTCGGTAGGGAAATCCCCCCCCTTGTACCAATGTGTGGCCGTAGTTAGGGTCGATATAGGTGACTAGCACCCAAGAACTGTAAACCGCCCAGAGACCCTAACTACGGGGGTTAGGGCGGTATATCAAGTCGAAGGATAAATAAATAAATAAATAAATAAACCAAGTAGGATATATAATCTATACATTTAGATATTACATTATATTCCTAGACCACTCCTTAATAATTCTATTTATTTATCAAAGCAGTTATACCCCACCTTTCCTTGTAGTTCAAGGCAAGTAAGGGAAATGCCAAATTTTAAAAATTACACAGTATTCTTGTAAAACATATAAAAGAGTGATACTATGCATCCTTCACCTCTAATACCTTTTGAGTAAACTCCCCTTCAGTGTTGCAGTTATGTATTACATATACCCTGTTGTCAAAGGAACTATATTTATTTCTCTTCCTTATTACTAATCTATGCATTAGGTGTAACTTTCAGGTACATAGCTAGGCTGCATTTGCTACTGCGAAAGAACTAAGAGTCATAAAACATTTCAGACTAATTGCTTTTGTGAGCCAGTGCTGGGTTTTGTTTCACACGCTCCAGAGCATATGCTGCAATTAATTCATTCATTTTAAAGGTGTTACAAAAATCTTGTTATAGTCATGTCAACTATCTGTCAGTTTTCTTACTCCTTTGATCTTTTTAAGGGAGTGAATCTACACTCTACATTATGGATTAGTAGAACATAAAAATTAGACTGAAAAATCAGTTCTTTCAGTTAACAGAAGTTGGACCATAAATACTATTTCTCTTTTCTTTAGATGATCTGGGAGGGGGTGAAAGGGGGGGCAGAGAAGCTTTGCATGTTGCTTGTAAATTATTTTATTCCTTACCACATGATAGGAATGGGGCCCTTATCTCAAGTCAAAAGAAATACAGGTGACGGGCTAGCTTTAAAATCAACCAACCTGTACATTCGGCATTAAGGAGGTATCCCAGAAGGAAAACAGCAAACGTGAAGGAGCCTTTTGCCATATTCGTAAAACAACATCACAGCTTCACCAGCAAATTGTTAACTGGGAGCCTTTGGATCAATAGTTCCAAAGGGCAAGTACATATTTGTTTTGTTTTTAACTCTGGGCAATCTTCTAATTAAAAGTCCGAAAATGGGGATCTCTAAAAGATTCTAAAATGCCTACTCTGGTAATTTTAAAAATGCCCATTTGGCCATGATTATGACAAAATCTTAAAGCAGGAATTCTCAGTGACTTCTAAGGGCCAGGTCAAGAATTGCTAGATTTACAATCTACCTTATTCACTTCAGCCAGTGGGAGTTTCCAAAGAGGAGGTTGGGTTTGGCCGGAGAATCCTGAAGTCATCCTTGGCACAAATATTTTGGTAGGCTGGGTGCAGGAAGCGGATTGGAGGTACAAGTAAAGGGCAAAACCTCCACCAATTATTGAGTTTGCTGTATTTTTTTTCCTACCAAGGGTGAGTGCTGGATGTTCCACCCCATTCCCAAAGTGTCTTGGGACATTTCTGTCTAGTATTACTGAATTATGAAACTCATGGGAAGGGGCTAAAGGGGCAATTGCTCAAGTCACAGGCTCTCAACCTACTTTACAGGGTGGATTGACAACCCAGGTATGCCAACATGGGCATGTGGGAGGAAGGACAGGATTTTTTAAAAAAATAATACATTTGTAATACTCTTATGAATGCAACATTTCCTACATGTTTTTCTGTGCTGATGTTTTATTTTCACACCACTGAATAATGAAACTGTTACTGAGACTTGGTGCAAGTACTTGCGGTGGCCTGAAAGTACATTTGATCTGTGATGGTATGCTACATTAGGTCTTCTATTATCTAGTAACTTGGAGGATGGGACTGCACTCCCTTTGAAGAAACAGCCCCGTTGGCCGGGTAGGGGCCTGGCAACCCTAGCCATAGTTGAGGGTGCTCCGGGATCCAGGTCTACTGCTGGATAAGCAGATGGCAGCTATGGCTGGGAGTCCCTTTAACCACCTTCAACTGGTTAGCCAACTGTGGCCTTTTGGGGGCAGAAGAGATCTGGCCACTGTGGTGCATGCCCTGGTTGCATCTGTATTACATTACTGCAGCACATTGAGTTGCCTCCTGGCAATCAGTGGGGAATGTGGGGGAAAGAGAAAAAGGAAGGTCCGATTGCCAGCATCACACTGCAAGTGATGTCATCACACCAGCAACTTCCAAGTGATGCTCTGGTATTTGGGGAAAACTCTATGGTAAAAATGATTTCTACCATAGATTTCCCCCCCAAATACCAGAGTGTCACCCAGAAATCACTGGTGTGGTGATGCCACTTCCTCCAATAACATTTTATTGGTATAATACAATAGTGTTAAGAAAACATAACAATCACTTTTTTATAACATTAGCCAAGTCCATAATGAACTAAAGAACAGTTAAACATATTAACCAGTACAATATGAATAAAAAATGTAAGCATTGAAAAATGATGTATAATTCAATAAACTTTGGAACAAAATACCTTGTTTTTACAATGTATTCTAATTAAAGCCTGTGCAATGCCAGCAACATGGCCTGGGCCTTCCTCTTTCTCTTTGTAAGTCCCTCCCTCTGCCAGCCCACTGATTGGCAGTGGACCAGAGGGGCCTAGTGGTGAGGGACCCCTCCTCCACTGGGGGGGGTTTTGGCAACCCTAGCAGCACACTGGCCTTGAAAAGTGTTCAGAAACTTCAATTTGTTTAGAAAACTGCAGCCAGGTTGTTGACTGGAGTGGGTCATAGGGACCATATCACCCTAGTCTTGATCCAACTACACTAGTTTCCAGTCTGTTTCTGGACATCCGTATCTGCTAGGCCTCACTCTTGAAATGCCATCTCCTCCAAAGCGCTACAGGGCAGACTTTGTTGTATTCCATTTTCAGATTGTCTCTGCCCTTGCAGTCAGGGTAAAATCGACACTCTGGCTGTGGTCAGATGAGCTGTTTGATCTGATGTTGCTGTTCCTTTCTGGATTTAAAATGCATGATTAGACATTATTGCCCATATACCGTTCCCCAGTCGTCGGCCTCCTGTTTTCACCTGTCCCAGAATCAGTGTGTTCTGACACTGGACAAATGGATTGTCTAGTTTCACTATGCATTTCTGGATGTCTGAACTCTCCATTGTGGTCTCAAGCTGGAAGGGAAGTCTAAATCTTTCCTTCCATTTTTGCTCCTTAAAAAAAAATCAGTTAGCGATATGTGCATAAGCAGATCTCCACTGCAGGGTCATGAGGCACCGCTTGTGTGTTTATGCACCACAATGTTCTATTGGGATTGGAAGCCCCCAGGGGAGGTTGTTTTTGAGCTGTTTCTTGAGGTGAGACGGTGGTGGAAATAATCCCCATTTAGGCTCCCATATTGACGGCCAGGATTCCACCCCTGCAACTTTACTCCAAACCACTTCATAATATTGCTCTGGCAGGGAAGCTCTCTGGTGAGAGAAAAAGGAGAAACTTCCCTATGGAATGAGTGGGAAAGGGAGTAAGATCAGGTGAGAAAGGGAGTGATTTCTGGCTGAGAATAACAGGTGTATACGAAAAATGATCATAGTACTTGGCAAAAGAATTGCGGAGCTGTCAAAAAGGAGCGGTGCTTCAAATAAGTGCTTCTGCACATGCCCAGAAAACATTTTTTTAAAAAAAAAAACGGATACCGCCCAACTCCCCCCCGCCCCATGGTTACCACACAGCAGTAATCTGAACTGTTGACCACGGGGTAAGCATGCAGTGAGGTGGGATAAGGGTGATGTGTTTGGATGAAACTCTACAGAACAAATAACCCTGGATAAATTAGAGACACGGCCAGACCACGCTAAGACCATGTCTGACTACAACCTCTGTCTCACAAAATATTGGAATATAATTTTTACCACTTTTAGGAACCATTGGATCTCACCGCTTTTAACACATTCTTCATTTAATAAACTTCAAGGGGATAATGTTCCCTATCTGATGATAGACAGTGACCCAAACACAACCTACTGGGTCGCCAAATTTCCATCTAGCATATTTTCCTTTAGTAAATAATGTTTTATGTTTTTTTACTCATGATCATCTGGTCATAGGAGCTTTGAAAAGTGAAGAATGTATGAACAACTATTGCATCAAGGGCCATCCTTGACCCATTAAAAACCACAGGTTCTTCTGTGCAGATGTGCATAACATTAATCTTAGTAACTATAAGAATCTACATAGAAAATGAGCTGTATCCATTCCTCTTCCTCTCCCTGAAGACCTGTCCATTTCCACCGGCCCAGGCTATCCCACCCCTCATATTTATTTTCATTTAATTAGACTTCTGAATGAGCTCACATCACAAACTCGCCTTTCATCATCTCCCAGATCTTATGCTTGTGAAATATTTACAGGAAATAAATGTCAGAAAGCAAAGGAGGGGAAAGAACTAATCACTGGCTGTAAACCGCACCCCACCCCAACCTGCTTTGAAATCTTTACGTTCAAAGCCGGCTTCCTTTTTTGAATGATGCAGAGATGGCTGAAAAGATTCCCAATGAGCTGAGTAAATATGATTATTCATTCATCACATTGACGCATTCTGCTGGGGTGCTAATAATGCTATATACTCGATTTCTTTAAAAAAAAATGTATTCAGAGGTTTTGTTTTAATCTGCCAGTAATTGCCTCTTCTGCAATCCAGATGCACAAATCAGCTTCAGACTGGCAGAAACCAAATTTAGAATCTTCTGTGCCATCACCAGCTTGGTGGAAATGTATCCAGGTCTGAGGAAGTTTTCCGTGGTGGTCTTGTTGCCGGTACAATTGTCGGCCAATTCCCATTTGTAACAGAGACTCCAGGCAGCCATGGTTTCTCTTTCATACTGTGCCAACCTTCATGTGGGGTCTGGAGTTCTCCTGGAAATACAATTGATCTCCAGATGACAGAGATCAGCTCCCCTGGAGAAAATGGCTGCTTTGGAGGGTGGACTCTATGGCATTATATACCAATTAGGTCCTTCCCCTCCCAAAACCCTGCCTTTGCTAGGCTCCACCCCCAACTCTCCAGGTATTTCCCTATCCTGAGTTGGCAAGCCTAGTTCAACCCCCCCCCATTGTCATACCACCATCATGATTTTCCATCCACCCTTTTCATGCATGCATAGCAATGCTCAAGAACAGTATAATTCTACACCCCTTTTTTTTTAAAAAAAAAATGCTTATTTGCTCAGTTTCAGCAAAGGCTAAACAAGAAAGAGCCCCTCACCCCCCTGGGGTGGACTGGCCGTTAATGCTGGTCGAGAAGGCTGATATTTCAGAGGGACTGAAACCTCTTGTGCTAAAGCAGGTTAAGAGTTTGGGGATGTTCATGGACCCTGCCTTGCTGTTTGAAAAGCTGGTTGGCATGGTGGCCAGGAACATCTTCTATCAGCTGCATCCTAGACTAATTTGATCTGGCCCCACTGATCCATGCTTTTGTAACCTCATGGTTGGCTTACTTCATCATACTTCATCTACCCAACTGTTACCAGGGTCTAGCCACTGGGAACATAGGTTGCCCATTTTGAAACAGTGACTGGTTGCCAGTTTGTTTCCAAGTTCAGTTCAAGGGGCTGGTTATGACCTTGAACACCCTTTGCAACCAGGGACCCCCATATTTGAAGGGCTGTCTCCTTCCATTTGTCCCTGTACGCTAACTACAGTCAACAGGCAGCCATTTGTTGGCCATCCCACCACTCAGGGTGGGCTGCCTGGCATCAGCCAGAGCCCAAGGCTTTTCCATCATGGCTCTGGCTGTGTGGGATGGGTTCCCTGAAGAGGTGAGAGGGACCCCCTCCTTGGAGGTCTTCAGGAGGTGCTGTAAGGCCTGTCTATTTGTCAAGGCGTTTGAGGGGGTTGAACAACAGGCATCGTTTTTGGGAGGAGGAAGGATTGGGACTTGCTATTTTATCTTTGGTTTTAGCTGGGGATGTTTTAAATATTATTGTAAGCCACATTGAACCCAGATGAAAGGAGGGATATAAATGTTTTAATAAATACATATAAATAAAAATAAAGCCATCAGGAAAAGTCCCAGCGGGGGGGGCGGGCTGCTCTTCCCTAATGGGGCTACCCAAAGCCCAAACAAGAGACAGCCTTTGCTATGCGTGGGGCTGGTGCAGTCTGTTGCTGCCACAAGCTGGTGGCCTCCTTGTGGCACAGGAAAGTATGACTGTAGCCCCGCTCTCTCCCACACAGCACAGGGAGAGTACACCCAGCTCCCCTCATCTGTGCAGCCCACGGAAGGACTGGACTGGCCTCCACCCAGCATGGAGGCACCTGGACAAGCTCTGTGTAGCACAGTCTAGGCTGGTTCTTCCTCTCTCCTTCCCTCTTTTTGGGGGACAGAGCCTTTTTCTGGGGCCATTTTTTCCTTCCTGGTGCACCCCTGCTCACCCCCATCTCACTTTATAATGAATTTGTGCCTCCCTATATTTGGACTCTGTTGCAAAGCCAAGACACTGATGCTGATTCTCTCCCTGCTCTCCACAGGTGTCAATTCTCCTCATCCAATGGCCCAATCTCCCTGGTTTGGTACCGCCATACTGGGGACGTTGCTTTTCGTTTAAATACAAGGGGGTACATTCCCTTTCAGACCCAAGAAAAAGATAATCTTGACAATATTATTTTTTTGTTAGATTTTTAGTCTCCAGCTCACACATTTTTGTCTTAGCTCAGGAAGGATGGCTCCAGAGGAAACTAATTTATGAAGAAGCCAAATCACTCACTCACAACTTTAATGCCGGTACCTCACAAAGTAGAATTTTCACTCACAAGATTCCACTAGGGCTGCCAAGCCGCGGCGGGGGATCCGTGCGTCATCACAGGATCCCTGCCGCAGGGGAACAGCGATATGCGCTGCACCGGTGTCGCCAGGATGTGACGCTACGCATCGCTCTGGCAACGGGACTCCAAAGAGCCCCGTTGCCAGATCGACGTGTAGCGTCACATCCTGACGACTCCGGTGCAGCGTGTATTGCTGTCCCCCCACAGCAGGGATCCTGTGACGATGCATGGATCCCCCGCCACGGCTTGGCAGCCCTAGATTCCACAGCTTAGAGGGAGCCCACACTCTGGGGATTGTCCCCTGCAAGGAGACATACAGCATAGCCTGGTCAAAGCACTGGTTCTGGCGCCACAAGCTTTTTGGGAGGGGGTGTGTGCCTCCAAGAGTCCTGTATTTCCAAGTACCTTGGAATAAAGAACCACTCTCAGTGAGGTTCCAGCTGGACAATCACACAGGCAGACCTTAGGGTGAATGTCATTCACTTGCTGAATGAGAATTAACACTCCTCAGAGAAGCTGCAATTACTGGTATAACAAACTGAGATTGCTGAACTTTAATTCATTCCAAGTTCACAATGATGGATCCATCACGGATGGATGGATTGTTATCTCACCAGAGATGCTAATGTTCCACACCCATGTTCCAATCAAGCTACTTAGAAAGTCCATTGTAGCTTTGCATTCTGACTTATTTCCTCTGAACAGTCCCCGCATCCTTTTATCTGGATATAACAACTCAAAGATTTCCATTCAAATTCAGACTGAACAGATGAGCTTTGACAGTTGAAAGCTCAGATTCCCAAGACCAAACTGATCTCAAAGGTGCTACTGCGGGCAGTCTGTGTGTGCCATTGCTGAGTTATTGGGGACTAGGCCACATCTGACTGGTGCAAATGTCCATGGGATACATGAGATACCCAGATCCTAGTCCAACACCCAAACCTCTACACCACTGTAGCTTTTGGACCAACGTCCCATTTCCTCTTGCATTCCTTTTCTTAAAGGACCGCAAAATGTACAACCAACCTGGTGGCCCTCCTGGATTGCTGTATTATTACCATTTTTGTTTTAAACAGCAGCATAATATGCAAAAAATTAGCAGATGAAGTTCTTTTCACTTCCTGTCTCCCTCCCTAGAAATGCTTCACCCACTTAATTTTTTGCATTTCAGATTGGCTGTGAAAAGTGCAAGAGCAGGGGCAATTAAAAAGGTGACAATTTTTAACAACAGATAAATCCATAATCCAATTAAGTGTCTCCTACAGTTTGTGCTTGTGGCTACAAAAGGTCTGCCAGTGAGCACTCCAAGTTAAAATTGATGCCTATCTGCTTCTAAATTAAAGCACTTTAAACAGGTATCTCTTGCCTTCCTTTCCTCAGTTTGGGCGACGGCCAGTTTAGTGAGCCTTCCATCAGAAGTTGCTATTTATAGCTTGCATCCTCTTTCTGCAGTCTCCTGTGCAAACGTCTGAACATCCGCGAGTGGTCTCAAATTAAATTAAAGCTTTTGGTTTGAACATAATGCAAACAATTTAAGGAATAAGCTGTGTTCGCTAACTAATCAGAACTTTCACTTCAAGTTTCAGAGTCTTTTAAATTATTCAAAGTAGCCATGTCTTACTCTGAAAGTACCTGATATTATTCTTTAAAAAAAACCGTAAGGCATAAAACCAATAAAAAGGGCTTGCAGCAGAATATACTCCCCAGCACCTCCAACTACACTGTGTGTGTGTGTCAAATTTCAGCTTTCTACTTGATCAGGAAGTTGTTTAACCACTCTGGAATTCAATCAGAGAGAGAGAGAGAGAGAGATGTGTGAGACGCACTGACAGACAGACAGAGAGAGAGAGAGAGAGAGAGAGAGAGAGAGAGAGAGAGAGAGAGAGAGTCCTAGAATATATGTGTGTTCTTATCAACTGATATGGAAGTATCTTAACTTTAAACAAAGCAGCTCTAAGTGGTAAAACTTAAGCCCGGTTGCAGGGATGCTCCATCTTTTGATTTCCTTTTCTATTTTCTGTTTTCTATAATCATATATTTTATCCAGAATGTTTCCAGACCCTGAGCAACTGAAATTCCTCAAAGGCGGTTTTATTGCCCCCTTGTGGTGAGTGTAAAAATAGTGTAAAAAATAGTTAGTCTGCTTAAGACTCTACTTCATTCTCTCCTTTAACAGCAGCTGGCTGACCTATGCTACAAATTTAAAATAATAAAAAATACATTCCATGGCTATTTGCAACAACAACAAAGAACACTGTCTGACAGCAAGACAAAGTATGGTGGCTGATTGACACATTACAGAGTATGCTGGTAGGGTCTTGGTTTCCAACGATGTATCAGACTTAATGCAGTAGCCCTGTTCATATGTTACACTGAAGGCATGTACATTCTGCCTGTACATGTATAATCTGTATGTAAGAAAGAACCAACACCCCCCCCACACACACTTTTCAAATGAAACCAAGGACCAGTCCCTAGATAAATGCAGGGTTTGAAAAACGCATTCTGTTGTACATGCATTGATTGTAACATAAGAATTACTCAATGAGGGCTCAAAGCGATGTACAGTTACTCCACATACAGACAAGGGACTAACAATGTTTGTAGGGGATAGGGAAGACAACATATATTCACTTTAATTGCACGCACCGTCACTGCCCGGTGTAGACGTCTTCTGGCTGGCTCCGTCATTTTCCCGCATGGCTGCTTGCTGGCCAGGCCTCAGGACCCGTATGTCAATCGCCACACTGCCACCGCCTGGCCGGAACATCCATTGCAGGCGTTCTTTTCGTAGACGGGAAGTTGTTTCGCCTTTTCAAGCCTTGACCAGGAACGTCTGACCGTCAGCTAACGCCCTCCCACAAGGGAGGTTGGCATGCCCACCCTCTCTGAAGAAGTGGTTCCCTATTTATCTACTCGCCAAAGCTTTCGAATCACTGGGTGGATGATGAGCTGGGGACAACAGGCTGGCTGCTCACACCAGCGCGGGGCTTGAACTAACACAGTTCAGATGTTAAGACAGTGGGATATACCCACTGTGCCACCGCTCCCCTTGCTCGTATTAAAAAAATCAGGTGAATCCTGTACACAGATTCTACATGTATTCACTGTAACTTTGAACAGGACTAGTGAGTTGCAGTTTCTCAGTTCTTGCATGTGCAATACCCAGTTTGGATCGGGGGGGGCACATTGTGCATGGAGTGTTTTCCCCTGCAGCAGTTTTCCAAACTGAAATAATCGGGGGAGGGGGGGGTTGACCTGCTAGGGAAATCTGGGTCTATCCCAGAGAATGTGTGGATTTCTTCAAAAAGCCCCCTCCCCAGACTGTTTTGGGTTTGGGAAATAGCTGGGGGGGCGGGGATCTGAAGCTCCTTCTCCCTGTGCACCTCAGTCCTGATCCTTATGGAGCCCTGCACACACAGGAATTGAAGAGAAGCCATAACTCATGTGTGATCGTGTTATGTCGGACACAGGGTATGAACCCAGACCTGGCCTGTGTACTCTGCAATGTATAGACTGAAGAAATGATTTTAAAAGAGAAACAAGAGGGATTCTTTTTTCTTCATGAAAAAGAGAGAAATTTCTCAGGAAAGAGTCATGGTTCTCAATATTTAAAGCCAAAAATTCTGGTCTTTGAAGTAGAACACAGGCTTTTTGGAAAGTCTGCCCTGCTTAGCACCTAGGATGGATTCAGCCCCCTCTCCCTTCCCTGCATCATGCCCCTGAAGACAATTTAAGCCTGCAGTTTGCATTATGCTTGCAAGATGCATGATTTTTACCTGTTTAACGCACAAATGGAGATTTGAACTCACACCTCCCCAGTTCTAGTTAAACAGCCTAACATACCACATTAGCTCCAAATGTCTGTTTGCATAAACACTGAGTAGAAATGACTTTGCATCATAATACATAATTCTTCCTTTCTCACTGTCTCTCTCATGCAGACATTCTCACCCAGAGAAGAGCAAATTCTCCTAGACTGGCTGAGCAGGTGTGCTTAATTGTTAACAAATTGTGATTATAGCACCTGGTCTTTTGGGTGTCCATTTGTGTTATTCCTGCAGAAAATTTACCACCCAATAATGCTGATCTACTGCCTGAGAAGGCATTTTGTTCCAGGAAGGACAACTCTTACTACGCGTGCAAGGAAATGTAATGGAGAACATCTAGGCACAGATTGCCTTGGATTGGGAGGGGTGTGGTCACACTGGCCCAGCTGAGTATTATTCACTAAAGTGCTGGGTCAAGCATGGTAACAGTTGTCTTCATGGGAAATTCATCAGCCATGCCACTGGTTTCAAGGGTGAATAGATAAGGATCCCTGCGGGGCTGTAGCTAGCCTCCGTCACTAAGTAGGGCCTGTGATCTTTCTAGGCAGGACCAGATCCACTTTGGTGTCATAGCTGAAGGAATTAGTGTCCAAATAACTTGGCTGCAGAGCATTCAGTCACTAAACTTGTGGAACCGCCTGTGTGAGGAGGTCAGGAAGCCTCCCATTCTCCAGGCTTTCCGCAAACTTTGCAAAACAGAATTATTCAAGAGGGCTTGTCTAAGTAGATAATAGGGTAGCACTGTACAAAAAGATTCACAAAGTTACTTGGACAAATGATTAGGGACTATGGTCTACTCTACTGTGTACAGTTTGCTGTAAGGTGGATTTGACAATATAATTTCACATCATTTAATCGGTTTGTTAACAAGCTGCTTTGCATCAGTTCAGTTCTATGAAATTTCTGGTTGGTTCTGCAGCCCAAATCCCATTTCATTGTTTATTGAATGTCCCATCCTGTGGATTGTCATGACTCACTGACCAATTCCGCAAAAGCAGTTGTTGCACCCTCGGTCTCCCATTTCCCCCAACTGTACTGCTGAATTTCCACTATTTGCTCCACAGCTGCATTTTGACCCACATCTCCCCCCGATTTCCCCCGCGTCTTTTTGTTCCTTATTTTTTTAGGATCAAGAAGACGTGGGGGAAATCAGGAAGAGATGCAGGTCAAAATGTGGCCACGCAACAAATAGTGGGAAACTGAGCAGTACAACCAGGGGAAATGGGAGACCGAGGGCAGAACAGCTGCTTTTGCAGAATCGGTCCCTCTGTGTAATTCACCATAAGTCCCATTGAGAAAGATGGACTCTAAATAATGTAACTAAATAATAAATTGGCCATCCCTGCTTCATGTTTCTTTTTAAACACCTTACTGTGTCACAGACAGTAACAAAAGGGAAGTTTGTTTTTGGCGTGCTAAAAGTTTCCCTGAAAGCTCTTGTGCTTTAACTGGAAACAGCCACATCAGAATATTTTTTGTTTGAATTCTTAGGCAGGGTAAAACTTCTACATTCTGAGGATGACTGTGTGTGTCACTGGGAGCTGAAGGCTAGTTATCAGGGCATGCTAGGTCTAAAGAACTGTCCATTGTCTACGGATGCCAGCCTCCAGGTGGGACTTGGGGATCCTCTGGAATTACATCTCATCTCCAGAGATCAGTTCCCCTAGATAAAATGGATTCTTTGGAGAGCAGACTGTATGGCACTGTACTCCACTGAGGTCCCTGTCCTCCCCAGGCTCCATCCCCAAATCTCCAGGAGTTTCCCAACTGGGATCTGGCAACCCTATCCCCTCATCCCTCACTGGTGCCCAGGGAGGACTTGGCAACCCAACTGTGGACATGATTGTCTTTTACCAATGGCTTCTGGAATTTCCTGCCAATAGACCCTCTTGTAACAGTGCAAGTGGCAGCTGACACTTCTCCACCTCTTCTTCCACAGAAAACTTATTTGACACTGTGGTCTAGAGAGTCTGAGGCGTCTATAAAGCACCATAAAACATCAAATGCCATCTTGAAGAACGATATCAGACAAATTGAACTTTCAGGGTCTCTGTTTTGATCAAAAATCATATTTGTTTTCCAAGGTTTGCTACCAAAAACAGGAGTGTTGTAGTAGTACATTTATTACGGCATCGAGCCAAGCATTAACCATAACACATCCCATGAGCACCTAAAGGCTTTGAAAATGGAGAAACAAATATTTTTAGTTTTATTTTACTGGATTTCTAATTAAATGGATCATATGCTGATTTTTAATAAAACCAGAACCATAGTTTGCATCTTGGACTAAGGCTGCAAAAAGCTGGCTTCTACCCTCCACAGATACATAGGGTTAATTGCCCTCCTTTCTCCTAATCTACCTCCCAGGATTGGTGTAGGGTACACTGAATGGGAGAAAGAAGGGGTAAGATAAAGATCTGATAGACAGAAGTGTACTTTATGCTGCTTCTAGTAAATTTGTTTTTTTTTTACTTTTGTTACATTTTAATTTTGGACTTGCAGTCTGCTCTTGTTGAGTTTGTATTTTAATTATTTTTCTCTGATTGTTAGAAGCTGATACAGGAGTAGAGGCTGAAAGTGGAAGGTATCAGTTACAAACAAAGAAAATGGCACAACTCCAGATCGGGCTGCTTTGATGATTCCAAGTACTATATTTCTGGGCCCAGTTCATAGTGTTCCCAACATACAGGCAGGGGTCATTTCGTAGAAAAAGAGCTGCAGGAGCTCATTAGCATAACTTATTAGCATATGCCACACCCCCTGACATCACTGGAAGTGTGCACCAGCCCCTCTGACAGGCAGAAGCACCTGGGATCCATTCTTTCCCCCCCTCTCCCTTCCCTTCGCCTCCAAGCCAGGTGAAAGAAAAGGGGAGGGGTAGGATCTCAGGCGTTCCAGGATCACTGGGGGGCAAACTGGCCTGGAGAAAAATTGCTTTCTGGCCCCAAAGTGGCGATCAGCATTTCCCAAGAACTAAGCACTGATGCAACCCTTCCTGCTCTACCTCTCGTGATTTGCCTAAGTTCACACAATCAGCATTGTGATCCTTTTAAAGTTGAAAGCATGATATAAATGCAAAGGACTATTTGTAAGATTATCTGTAAGACACAAGACCAGGACGCATCTCTCTTCTGGCAATCACTTGGAGAGACCCTATCACTCCGCTTCCATTGCCCCACACACACCCCACACTGGAATAAGAACATAATATCAGGCCATAGCACATTGCAATAAAGCCCCTACAATTGTATACAGAAATACTGAGCTTCCCTACCATTTGCCACAATTAGCCCACCACACAACCAGGATCAAATTTCCTAAGTGGACCAACAGACAGGCATACACTCATTTGAGAAACTGAGTATTACATTACAACACCTCTGGAACATGACAGATCAGTAGAGGCAGCACTGGACAGTGGTCAGAGTTGCAGATTGATGTGGGGAGACCCATGTTTGTATTCTCATTCTGCTGGCTGAGTGACCCCGGGCCAAATCTCCCCTTCTCTACCTAACCTACCCCACAGGGTTGTTGTGAGGATGAAATGGAGACTCATGGGCAGGGTCCCCAGCTTCCCTGGCAGGAACACTATGTTAAGAAATCTCTCACACAATTATGCAGCCATAGCAGGCAGGAGGGAAGGAGGCGAATACCTCCAGCGCCAGAGACTTGTAGAGGAAGAGTCAAACTTTGGGGACTCACCCGTGCACCAGAGGGCCAAGGTACTCCCAGTACTCCCTCCCTCCCGGAACTGAACCTCAGGTATAGGTTGTTTCTGAATATCAAGATTCCATGTGTGTGGAAATCATCATGAATTGTAGACACTGATGGATCTCTTCTCTATGAATTGACTTGTTTTTAGTAATGTTGCTACCATTCTGTCTTAAGTTGAGGGGGCAGGCCTAACGTTCTGTGGGTTTTTAATGATTTGGTGCCTTTATAATATTTATATTATTTTACATCATTATATCACTAAGCCATTTGAAAAAGATAAAATTTAGAATGAGCAGATAGAAATCAAGTTTAGGAAGATGTGTGTGTGTGTGTGTGTGTGTGTGTGGATTTGTAGATTTATTTTTTTCCCTTCCTAGTCTTTATCTAGTATTAAACTAATGATTCAGGGTGCTGTTCTGCCTTCTTTTTTCCTCTGGATGGTACACTGTTAGTTTACACAGGATGAAAGAAGAAATAAAATCTGCATTTATCATGTCGAGCTGGCTGCAAGACACACAAATGAGCTCTGCAAAGCAAACAATTAGGACGAATCGGTAATGGTCTAATAAAAATCTAGTTTCTAGAAGTGTTGTGCTTCAAGTTAGGTGACTGGAACATCTTGTATCTTATACACCAGTGGAAGCCTCCAGGATATGTTATTGGACCTGGGGATAACTTGTAGATCTGAAGTGGGCAACGAAGTACAACCCCTCTCTTCACTGGCTATTTGTTTCCCGTTTAGGGTTGGCAGTGACAAGCAGTTGATCACAATTCATTTATTTGGCCAAGCAATCAAGGATCTTTCCTCCCAAAGGCCCTAGTCTGGGACATCTCACAGGCTATCTCAACGAGAAACCCTAATTAAACACAGCTCTGCAGGCCTGACACCTTCAAAGCAAATCAATGTCGTCCTTTAATTCAGCCTGTAATGGGCAGTTGCTGCTTTGTTAAACCAAAGTAGAAAAAGAGGCAATCTTTCCCTGGACTGACTTTTTCTTGCAATAAACGAATACATGATGCATGGCCAGTAACCCACATAAATACAACTTAGGCAATGCCCCAGTCTCACTTGCAGTGCCCATCATTCACACGGCTAGTTTCACTTATTTAGCCATCTTGACACACAGATTCTCAGTGTTTTCCCAAATCCACCTTGCAGGCTTTGTGTTTGCTTCTTTTGGCCCATCCTCACTCGCTTTTCCCTGGGTCCCAGTTGCTCATCAGCAAGCTATGATTCTCTTTTGCTCTGACAGATCTCTGAAGGATCCAGGAGTTCCTTTTTGATGTTGATTCTGCCACTTCCACCAGGCACGTGCGAAAGCACAGCACAAAAAGCCTCCCTGTGGACTCCGAATGCATCATCTTGCTGACAGACTCATCCAAGAGTGACCTGGCTAGAGGAGTCCAAAAAGCATTCCACTTTTCCAGATAACAGAGCAACATGTCGTGAGTCAGTATTTCTCTTCCTGTCTCCATCTCCAACATACATATAGTGTATGTATGTTTCCTCATTTCAAAATGTAATTATAGTTTTGGAGTGGGTGAGTGATTATTTGGCAGGTTCCATGGCTGGGGATCTGATGAAGCCCATGAATAGCACCAACCAGAGCTGCTTGGCCCATCTGCTCCCATCAGGATATAGGAGAGTGCCCAAGAGCCATTAGGACAATCCATGATACCGCAGGAGCCAGTGAGACAGTCTCCCATCTATTGGTGAGAGAAGCACCTGAGGTAAGCAGTGGAGAGTGTTTCAGACTCCTTGGTTCATTCAGTTTAAGCTCTTTCAGATTCCTTTAAGCCCACTCAGAAGAGGTGCTAAAAGAAGAACAAAAGGGTCAGGACTCCACTCCCTCCAGAAAAGTGGAGATGATCTCAGAGATCTCTAGGACCATCTTCCATTCCTGGTCATAGAGTTGCTGGAGGGAATGAACTCTTTCTGGTTCCCTTTAGCCCTGCTGGTATTGACCAATAAGATACATGTGGGCATGCGTGCACATATACAGAGAGGAGCTGATGAAATGGAGGAGAATCATTGTGTGCGTGTGTGTGTGTGAGCCTCTGGAGCACATGTTGCTCAGGTTTTCCCAATAGAAGAAGAAGAAGAAGAGATTGGATTTATACCCCGCCCTTCACTACCCAAAGGTGTCTCAGAGCGGCTTACAAACTCCTTTCCATTCCCCTCCCCACAACAGACACCCTGTGAGGTAGATGGGGCTGAGAGAGCTCTGACAGAAACTGCTCTTTTTCAATAACAGCTCTTATCAGAACTATGGCTTGCCCAAGGTCATCCAACCAGGTGCAAGTGGAGGAGTGGGGAATCAAACCCGGTTCTCCCAGATTAGAGTCTGCGCACTTAACCACTACACCAAACTGGAGCCGGACATGGCAAGTTTAGTCCTTGGCATGTCCCATTAGGCCTGATGATATTTTAGGAGACCTGTGGCTGCTGTGGCTGCTGTGGCTGCTGTGGCTGCTGTGGCTGCTGTGGCTGCTGTTATGTCTCCCAGAGACAGGGGCTGTCTTGTCTATGGAACTCAGGCCTCATATTCCTTCACCTGGAGACATCTAGCTGCTGGGGGAAAACAATTCTATTTCCCCAGGCCTTTGAAAACAGATTGTCTTGTTGTTTAATGTTTGTGAGCTGCTGATGCTCTTTTGGTTCTTCACTATTTTTATACTGTGGTACTATGATGTAGGGTTGCCAACCTCCAGGTAGTAGCTGGAAATCTTCTGGAATTACAGCTGATTTGGATAAAATGGCCACTTTGGAAAGGTGGATTCTACGGCATTTACCCCATTGAAATCCCTCCCCTCCTCAAACCCTGTCTTCCTCAAGCTCCACCCCACAAATCTCCAGGTATTTTCCAATCCAGAGCTGGCAACCCTAACTATGAGCTACCATAAGCAGGCATCATAGAACCATTTCAAGTAACTACATCAAATCAAATAATATCCAGGGAAGGAAACTCATAATTGTGTTCTGCCTTTGCCTACCAGCTCAGGTCACTGGCTGCCACTTGCAAGGGTCATAAAATGCATTGAAGAGTGAACTGGTGGGCAAGGTGGGGAATAGTACTAGCCAACAGCCAGTCAGGTGACCGGCTGGCTGGTGGCCTCATTTTGCAGGTTAGGAAGGGGGCAGAGACTATCAGAAGCAATCAGGAGCATTCTCCGTAGTACTATTGAGTATTTTGTACTGCTACTTGGCTCTGTTTACACTTGTAAAAACAATTTCTTCATTTGGGGCATGTGACAAATTAAATTATTTAGCCTTCTAAATGGAACTAGATTATCTGATTCTCTTGGTTTAAATCCAACAAGCCTGCAGACCTTTCACCACACATTGTTCAGCAGCAGCTAAGCATCCTCAAACGACTACCACAGGGGTGTCAAACATGTAGCCTTCGGGCCGGAACTGACCCCTGTAGGGCTCCTATCCGGCCAACAGGCAGCTGGCTCTTTTCTGCTTCCTACTTCCTGTTCCTGCTTCCTTATTCCTGCATTGCAGCTTGCTTTTGCCCAGCTCTCTCCTCTCCTGCTTTGTTTTGCAGAGGAGAGAAGAAAGCCAAGCCTCCCTTCCCATCCCACTCATCCTTTGGGAGGGAAGGGGAAGGAAAGGAGATGCACGCATGCGCTGATTAAGCCGGCAGCAAGCCCGGACCCCTCAGAGGAATTATTATCTTTATAGCTCAAAATAATGTGAATAGTCCTATCTATGGGGGGGGGGGCAGCGTCAGCATAGGATAAACAGACGAAGCAGAAAATTTAGAGCTTGAGCTTCAAGTGTGGTAAGATAGTAATAGTTTATTACTCCCTAAAGAGGGAATGCCCAGGACCGGGAAAATGGCGAAAAACATTCGAAAGTTATCAGAGCAGCTGGCTGACCTTGAGAAGAGGGTGTTAGCTTCCCAGGAGAAAATGGGAGAGGAGATTAAAGCAGTTAAGGAGAAAGTAATGGAGATGGCAGAGGAAATTAGTACAATAAAATATACTGCAACCTCTGCCAAAGAGCAGGCCCAGAAAAATAAACAAAAGATTGACCAATTAACCAACCAGTTTACTGAAATAGAAGAGCCAATTTAATTCTGGCAGGGATCACGGAAGATGTAGGATTCAAGTCTTTGGAAGAAACCCTGAGGACATGGATAGATGAAAATGGAGTAACAGTTAAGCCAGAAGAAATAGAGAGAGCCCACAGACTACAGAGAAGAAGAGGAGGAGGAGGAGGAGGAAGCCCCAGGGATGTGATTGTTAAATTCAGTAGGGAAAAATTGCAACAAGAAGTTTATAAAGCATTAAAAAAGAAACCAGATTTGAGCTTTAGGGGGGAAAAGGTCTGGGTGAGGGAAGACTACTGCCAAGAGACCATAAAGAAGAAAAAACAGGGAAGAATATCAGTTATAAAAATGAATGTCCTACCACGTTTGATGTTCCTGTTCCAAACAATACCAATTCTGCATAAAACGGATTTGTTGGCCAAGTGGCAACAAGAGTTGTCAAAATTTGTTTGGGCAGGCAAGAAACCAAGGATCAAAATGAAAATACTTTGTGATGCCAAAGAAAGAGGAGGTCTACAAATGCCAAATCTTAGACTATATTATGAAGCGGTTTGTCTAACATGGATGGATCAATGGGTGAAGCTTGAAAATGACAGATTGTTGGGGTTGGAAGGGCATGATTGTAGATTTGGCTGGCATGCATATTTATGGTATGACAAGATAAAAATGGACAGTTTTTTTAAACTTCACTTGGTGAGAAAAGCTTTGTATATGGTATGGACAAGATATAAGAAGTACCAGAGTGACTTAAGACCATTGTGGATTGTACCAGTAGAAGTGTTGATATCTTACTCAAGACAGCGAGGTAGAGACTGGTTGCCATATAGAGATTTAATTAAAAAAGAGGGAACAGAGTGGGTAATGAAAAAGCAGAATGAAATTGAATATGAATATGAGTGGTTGAAATATATGCAGATTTATGATCTTTTTAGATCAGACAAAAAAAACTATGGTTTTAGAGAGGAAAAAAATGAAATTGAAAAGGTATGGGAGAGTGGAGGAGGAAAAAATATTTCTAAAATGTATAAGGTGTTGTTAAAATGGTATACTGAAGATGAAACTGTTAAAGAACAAATGTTAAAATGGGCTATTAATATGAATAAGGAAGTAGATATGGAAACTTGGGAATATTTGTGGAAAAACTCTATTAAGATCTCGACATGTACTAATGTTAAAGAAAATTGTTATAAGATGATGTATAGGTGGTACATGACACCTAAGAAGATTGCAAATATGAATCAAAATATGTCAAACAAATGCTGGAAATGTAAGAGGCATGAGGGCTCATTTTATCATATGTGGTGGACTTGTGAGAAAGCTGTAGACTTTTGGACAAAAGTCCACAATGAAATGCAAAAAATACTGAAATGTTCTTTTAAAAAAGCACCGGAAATTCTGCTTTTGGGACTCAAAATGGAAGAAGTCAATACGACTAAAAAAACTTTACTCTGGTACCTGATAGTGACAGCGAGAATGATTTATGCTCAGTTTTGGAAGACAGAAAAGGTACCAGAGGTTGAAGAATGGATACAAAAAGTTCTGTTCATGGCACAAATGGATAAGATTACAAAAAAACTGAATAACAAAGAAGACGATGAGTTTTTTGGAGAATGGAATGACTTTAAAATTTATCTGGAAAAGAACTGGGATGTGAAACAAAACTTAATATGTTTAGATCAATATTAAGTCAAACGATGTTATCTTTAGATTGTAATGATGAAAAACTGATATTGTTGATGATATGAAGTAATTTGGAGCAGGGGTGGAAGCATTGTGGGAAGCCATTGGAGGGAGGGGAGGAACTGGGAATGGGGTAGACAATTGATAGAATGAAATGTTTTATATGTTGTATTCCTGAGAAAATAAAATTTGTTTACCAAAAAAAAAAAAAAAACAGACACCCTGTGGGGAGGGGGGGCTGAGAGGGCTCTTGAGAGAACTGCTCTTGAGAGAAAAGCTCTGAAAGAAATTATTGGTAAAGAATGAATTTCAGAGGAATAGTATTAATACAGCAAAAAGATTGGCAAACTATCTGAAGATTAAAAGAGTAAAGCAAAGTGTTAAATGCATAATACATAATAAGAAATTAACACAAAACCCTAAGGAAATTACAGAGGCTTTTGAGAACATTTACAAAAACCTGTATAAAAAGAAGAATGCAGGCTGCGGTCACACGGAACAGTAGCCAAGCTGGAGAGACGGAAGATAGGCGGATTTTCCGGGCGCGATCTCACCACCACTTCTGGGAAGTGTAAAGCTCCCGTGGCTCAACCGAGGCTTCCCTCCGAAGATGCGCGGCAAAAAACTAGTACCTCAGAGGTATTAGTTTCCGGAAACCGCGGGGCAAGGGCGGGTGTCTGATCGCGTTTCCGGTGGCATCCGGCACCCGCCCATGTCCCCTCGCAAACAGGTCATTTTTTCCCCAAGGCTCTATGGATGCGCACAAGCACCCAACGGAGCATGTGCACACTTCAGTTTTAAAAAGTAAAAAACAACAACAACCCTGTTTGCCACCCCGCCCCACTTCTTTGCCTGTGGTGTGATCGGCACCTCCCCCCTGGTCACGGGACCTTGACGGGACCTCAACCGGACGTCTGATCCCGCAGCAGTGTGGTATTTTGCCCCGGGGCAAACAGCCACGCTTCCCCCCCACATTTTCCTGGCCGTGTGGCTGGGGCCACAGTAGACTTTCAGGAGGAAATCAGCCAAACAATAGAAGAAACAGAGAGAGGGAAATTAAAGGACGAAATTACAGCCCAAGAAATAAGGGAAGTAATAATAGAACTAAAAGGGGGTAAATCACCAGGTCTAGATGGCTTCATGGGTGAATTTTACAAAGAAATGAAGGACATTTTAGTACCGGAACTTCAGGTATTGTTCAATGAAGTTCTGAAAGGCAAAAGTGCTCCGGACTCTTGGAGGAAGACGGAAATAATACTCATCCTTAAACCTCAGAAAGACCCTAAAGAAGTAGGATCATATAGACCCATAAGTCTCCTAAACCAAGACTATAAGATCTTTGCTAAAATAATGGCCAACAGATTAAAGAAGGTTATCCCATCTATAATAAAAGGAGATCAATATGGGTTCGTAAAAGGTAGAAGCATAACCCATCCTATAAGAAATATTCTAAATGTTTTATACCATGGTCACAAGAAGAAAATAGGTCTATTAAAACTAGATGTCTACGAAGCCTTTGATACCCTATCTCATGAATACTTCTGGCAAATAGTGAGTAAAGTGGGAATCGAAAAGGAATTCCTAGAGGCAATACAGGAAATCTATAAAGAAGGGAAGGCAATAGTAAGAGTAAATAATGAGCACTCACAAGCATTTCCTATACAAAGAGGGTTACGGCAAGGGTGCCCATTATCACCGTTGCTTTTTATAATGGCAAGAGAACAGTTAGCGGAACGGATCAGAAATTCGGGAAGAATAGAAAGTTATAAGATAGGTAAGGCGGAAATGAAAATAAATTTATTTGCAGATGACATAATTATTATGACAAACCCAAAAGAAGGAGTAAAAGTAGTAAAGATTATTTTAGAGGATTTCGAAAAATGCTCAGGGTTAAGCGTCAATATGACAAAATCAGAAAATATATATTTAAATGTAAGTAGAGAAGAAAAGAAGGAAATAAATAGAAGTACAAATATAGGGTTAGGAGTAAAGAAATTTAAATATTTAGGTATAGTAATACAAAATTTTTGGATAAGATGATAAAGGACAATTATGACAAAATATGGAAGAAAATAGAGAAGGACAAGAAGCGGGACCCGCGATACTCGCGCGGGGGGGAGTATTTCCCGCGGCTCCCAAGCTGCCAAGGCTTCTCCCCACTAATTTGCAAAGGACTGCAGCCTTAGGAAGTTTCTGCTCAGGGCAGAGAGCTCCCAATCTAGGGATTTGTAATGAAAATGTAGATACTTTCATGGCAGTTTAAAACGAAGCCCTGTAGAAAAAGTTAAGGCGCGAGTTTAATTCTTTCCTGTTGACTTCCGTGGGACTTTTAAGTGTTTCACCGTGGCTGGATGGTGCCTGGAGAAATGGCTGAAAGGGCTCGACTAATGCGTGCGGCAGGTGCAAGCGGAATCGGGCCCCTGTGGTGGCCCCAAACCCCAGTTCTGCAGACAACAGGATCGCGTTGGCGCGGGTTGAGGCTCCCTTTCCACATTGGATCGGCTCCCTCATTCCTTCCCTCCGAGCTGCCAAGCCTTCTCCCCGCCGCCGCTGCCGTAGCCCACAACAGAAGCACTGGCGAGCCCTGCATGGCTCCGAGCTGTCAGGCCCGCCAGGCTCTTCCCTGCTGCCGCTGCCCACAACGGTAACACCGGCGAGCCCTGCATGGCTCCAAGCCGCCAGGCCACCACCCCCACCAGACTTTCCCCCACTGCTGCCACCGCCAACAGCAGCAGCAATGGCCATGGCTTCTAGCTGCCGGCCCGCCAAGGCTCCCCCTTGCCGCTGCCAGCACCAACAGCTCTGCCACAGATCCCTGAGGTAAGTGCGTTCCCTGCACATGCGCAGGGAACACTCTTTTACCTTTTGGGGGGATTTAAGTATCCCCCATATATTTTTTTAAACTTTTCAGATTTTTCTGCACATCTGGGGATTCCCCCTAATGTGCAGGAAAATCTCTCTGCCCCCCAAGTGCCCCCGTTGTGTGGATTTAGGTATCCACACAGAGGGGGCAACTTGGCTATTAGATATATAGATATGAGAAGATGGAAAGATAAAACATTAGGGATATCCTCTAAAATCAGAAGTGTTAAAATGTTTTGGGTACCTAAAATAATGTACCTATTTCAAACATTACCAATGGTTCAAAGGAAAATAAAATGAAACAATGGAACAGATCACTAAAAGAATGGATATTTGGCAATAAAAAATGTAGGTTTCATAAAAGGATAGTGTACAGCCATAAGTCAGAACTTGGATGGGGAGTTCCAGACTTAAATAATTATTATGAAGCATTCCATCTTAAATGATTACTTCTCATCCTCCTGGACTGAATCCTCCTGGACCAAACTGAGATCTAGGTTTCCTGTCTCATTACCAATGGATTAGGTATATCACACCTAATCCAAACAAGCCATTTGGGATCTGAAATCATCTTTATAAAGTTTATATCTCTGGTGGTACACATGGCCTGGCCCAACAAAGTAACATTTGTGTCAGATCCGACCCTCATAACAAATGAGTTTGACACCTCTGGTCTACCATCGCCAATCAGGGTATATAGTCCTAGAACCCCTAAAAGAGACCATCCAGTTGTACTTGCAAATTGGATGTTAGAATTAATGATGAGCTGATAACAGCCATTTTTCTTTCATTTTTATTCCATATGTTGCCATTGTCATTGGTTTTGGTCTACTCTCTTTTCATGGCTGTTTTTGATTATTCTTTTATGGGTTTTTAAATACAATTTAGACATTATCATCATTATTTTGCCATTTAGATGCCATTTAGATGAAAATGTTACATAAATAATGGTGAAAAGTGGGTGGAAATTCAGCCCAAGGAAACAAACATTGGGGAAAAAACAATGATTAATGGGTTTGTTTTTCACAATGAAGAAGTGACATTGAAACAGGGAAATCTGGATCAAACAGCAAGCTTGCAACATTTGGTCTCATTCCTATTTAGAATCCACTCTGGTGGTAGCTACCAAGGGCCTGTGTGCCACTTGGCAAGACTGATCTTGTGTGTGTGGGGGGAAGCATTCCAAAAAATAGGGCAAAATGTATTTGGTCAGATAATGAGAACACCTCATTCCAGCCTTTTCCTGTAGGTTTGTCAACTCTTCAATGGGAAATTCCTGGAGATTTGGGGGCAGAGCCCTGGGAAGGTGGAATCTGGGAAGAAGAGGGAGTTCAGCGGGGACCGGATGCCACAGAGTTCACCTTCTGAAGATGCCATTTTCTCCAGGGAAACAGATCTTTGTAGGTTTGTGATCACCTGTAATTCCAGGAAAACCCCAGGCCCCACCTGGAAACTGGCAGCCCTATTTTCTAGTCGTTTGGCGTAGGATCTACCTTCTATCAAGTAATATGTACTAAGTACATCCAGCCTATACTGGAGAGATTTTCTGGTCTCCCGGATTTGGAATTAAGTAATATGCTCTTAGGGGCTGCAGTGGCTCAAGTGGTTAAGACGGTGAACTGCAGATTGGAAGGTCGGTAGTTTGGTGTGAGAGCCAGTTTGGTTTGAGAGCCAGTTTGGTGTAGTGGTTAAGTACGTGGACTCTAATCTGGGAGAACCCGGTTTGATTCCCCACTCCTCCACTTGCACCTGGCTGGATGACCTTGGGCAAGCCATAGCTCTGATAAGAGCTGTTCTTGAAAAAGAGCAGTTTCTGTCAGAGCTCTCACAGCCCCACCTACCTCACAGGGTGTCTGTTGTGGGGAGGGGAAGGGAAAGGAGTTTCTAAGCCACTTTGAGACACTATTGGGTAGTGAAGGGCGGGGTATAAATCCAATCTCTTCTTCTACTTCTTTGAGACCCGAGTGCAGCATGATGGAGTGAGCTCCTGTCTCTGGCCCCAGCTCCTGCCAACCTAGCAGTTTGAAAACAAGAAACTGCAAGTAGATAAATAGGTACTGCTTCAGTGGGAAGGTAACAGCATTCCGTGCACCTTGGCGTCTGTCGCCGCGGAGGGGGCGAGATTATCCAGTTTCTCTTTCCCTTTACAAAGACAAATAAGCACGTCAACATAATACAGATGTTGAATTTAACTAATTAATTGCCTGGAGGGAAAGTGGCATGGTACAGCCTGATCTCATCCCATCTCAGAAGCTAAGCAGGGTCAGTACTGGGAGGGGGGACCGCCAAGGAAGGCTCTGCTGAGCAAGGCAATGGCAAACCACCTCTGCTTCTCACTTGCCTAGAAAGCCCTTGATGGGGTAGCCATAAGCCGGTTGCAACTCGATGGCATGTATGTACATAATTCATTGCCACTGATAGTGGCAGGCCATATGGGGTTGGGGCCAATGCACTGAGCCTTTTGAAGTTCTTAATTTTTGAAAGTATAAAAATTCTGTCTTTTTAAAAAAAATTACTTGTATTTTAAAGTTGTTGTCTAATTATCTCCAATTTAATGGCTGTGTATAGTATCCAACTGTGTTTATAACTGATTTGTGCTGGTTACACACCGAAATAAACTGAACTGGACTGGATCTACCTTCTTCTGCATTCTGCACATGAAAACAGCAAACTGGCTGTACGGGCCAATGATCTGACTCAGTATAAGGCAGCTTCTTATTGTCTGAACTGGTATAACTGCAGTATTGCTGTGAACCTGCCAAACTGCTGGAAAATGCAAACACACAATGTTTGACTTAACTGACTGGCATGTAGTTGTTTAGCAAACCACAGAGCTTTGTGTAGAAACAGCCTGACTGTGAATGTCCTACTGAGTTTGTTCTACTTCAAGCGTTTGCTGAGAACTTTTGCATTGCAAAGGAAGCGTGCAAAAATGCATTCAATCCTGCCAACCTGCTTGGCTTTATATAATTTTGAAGGCTAGAGAAGAATTTATTTCATCACCCTCTGGTAGCAAAGCAGACAAGATTATTTGGCTACACTGTATCCAAGCCCCCAGGCCAAACACTGTGAGCAGAATCTGTTAAGTTTTAAAGGCGATTCACATGCCACAAGATTCAGAGATCATTTTTCAACAATAAGCAGAGAGCCTGGGGATAGAATGTTGAGTTCCAGCCTCTGGATCATGGGAGAAACAGGTATTGGTTTATTGCATTTAAAATCTTGCAAAGAGTGCACTTTGGTTTAGGGGGAAAGATAATGAATATAACCCACAACATAGTTTTACAGAGGCCTCTAAAGGGAGAATGTACAGCGGG